>NC_034194.2:19538072-19838072 GCF_002021735.2 Oncorhynchus kisutch | reverse complement strand
GACAGACAGACAGACAGACAGACAGACAGACAGACAGACAGACAGACAGACAGACAGACAGACAGACAGACAGACAGACAGACAGACAGACAGACAAACAGACAGACAGACAGACAGACAGACAGACAGACAGACAGACAGACAGACAGACAGACAGACAGACAGACAGACAGAGACAGACAGACAGATGCTAAACCCATTCTATTATGTTATGAGCTGCCAGCCTACAGCCCAGAGTGACCTTCCTAGAGCAAAGCCTTTCATAACGGAAACATTCCCTCACTGTCGTGGAGCTCACCAGTCGCCACACCTAGCGCTTTTCTCCACCTAGAAGCTAGGCTGCTTTGAATGTGAGGAACATGTTGCTGTGGCATTTCGTATGTGGTGGTTTAGGAAGGCAGCTGTGCTTAGGGAGAACATTGGGCTCCATATTTCCCCACAGACTCCCCTCCGCCTCTCAGTCGGCCATCGATCTCCATTGAAGCACAGTGCTTTAGTAATTACACAGAAAACACAGCACAGAAAATGAGTTAATTGCTCTCTGGTTCCACCTGGGTTGTTGTTGTCGTAGCTGGATCTAAATGTGTTTGGAAAATATACCAGGCTTCTGACTCACTTATGGCCTGTTTATACCTGAAAAGCTCTATGTCGATCAAAGAAATGACCACAATCTATACGATATTGATAACTCCTGTCCTCCACCCTCCTCTTTTTGTGTGTAGAGCCTGCAATCCACTGTACCTGAATCAAACATGAATCATTCAACTCCTGTCTGTGTCCTAGTAAAACAATGTTGCAGCTCTCACAGCTCCACAGGCTTGATTATAAAGCCAAGGAAGGCTATTGAACAGGGTGAGTTCTCTTATAGGAGGGGTCATTTTTCATCTTTGATTAAAAAAGGGGTTGTATTGAAATTGGGATTGCTGAAGCGCACATCTCACACGAGGTTCATTTCACAACACATTCTCGCTCATATTACTGTAGAGAACTTTCACCGCCTCTTTTAACCTAACGTTTCAGATGAATGGCTAAAATTTGATCAAAGTTTCTCACTCAAATTGTATTTACTTTTTGCACTCAGTTTATTTAAGTGTTACCTAAATTTTAAAAAGCTTAATCTTGAGAAAAGTTTGGCAAAAAATGCAGTCAATTTAAACTGATGTGTTTGCTGAAATTGTCCAATATGCTCATTCATGTATTTGACACTGGGCATATTCATTTATACAGTAATTATTATTCAATATGTCCTCACCCGGGATTTGAACTCCCTACCTCTTGGGTCATGGCATTCCAACCTTCCTGCTATGCCACTATGTCTGTGTCAACTATAATTTCACCATTCTGTCATAATTGATTTGATTTATTATTTAAGCAACTCGTTTTTTTCTGTATAGTTGTCGCTTATTGGTGGGGCATATTACTCTGTTTTAATTAATATTACTCCTTAATCCCTATGATAAATAACATTTTGTGTGTACTTTTAACGTACGTGCAAAGTGTAGCAATACAAGGGCCAAATATGTAAATTAAAATGTTGTATGTTAAAGGCACTGTGTGTGTGTAATCAGTTTCACAGCGTTTTTTTAGGTAACATGTCCAAATACTCATTTCTAATTGAATGAACCTATTAGGCAATTTGAGCAAACACATAATTTCAAGTTGACAATATTTTCCATATGTTTTCTTATGTTTGGACCAACAAAAATGTTTAAGTTCAGGTAACACTTTGACTGAAAAGTGAGAAAAAAAAGGCTGTGGAACCAGTTACTTAATGATATTTAGTTGAAACAACATGTTTCAGTGTTTGTCAGATAACCTTCGTACACAGTACGCAACATCAGAAGACGGTTGAGTGAAATAGTTTGAAATGTGCTGACAGGAGCCATCATCTGTCAATATTGAACGATGACACAATGCTGGCTACAGAATCTCTACCTCCTCTGTCGCACTAGGACAAACAACTCTACGATTCCTTAACTTGAGCAAGTTTAACCAGAGCCTGTGATCATGTGGCTGGGTCTGCGTTATAGGCAGAGAGAGAGAGAGAGAGAGAGAGAGAGAGAGAGAGAGAGAGAGAGAGAGAGAGAAAAACAAAGGGAGAGAGAGAGAGACAGAGAGAGAGAAAACCTGAGCCTACTGTACGCCTTCACTATGGTGAATCCCTAAAACAATACAGAAATACACTACGGAAAAAGAAGGAACAGCATGTCAGAAACCAGCTCAATGTAATTGAAGAACCCATAGACTACAATCACTTCTGGGAAAATTGGAAAACACTTGTAACGGTTTTCTTCCTCTTCTGAGGAGGAGTGGGAAGGATCGGACCAATATGCAGCGTGGTAAGTGTTCGTCATTTTATTAAACTGAACACTACAATACAAAGTAAACTAAAAGAACAAGCGAAACAGTTCCGTCTGGTAACTAATACAAAGACAGAAAACAACTACCCACAACCCATAGTGGGAAAACAGGCTGCCTAAGTATGGTTCTCAATCAGAGACAACGGTCGACAGCTGCCTCTGATTGGGAACCATACCAGGCCAAAACCAGAAATACAAAACCTAGAACAAAAACATAGAATGCCCACCCCAACTCACGCCCTGACCAAACTAAAATAGAGACATAAAAAAGGAACTAAGGTCAGGATGTGACAACACTAAACAAACAACAACACAAAGAGTTATCTATTCAATACGGAGATGTATGGTAAACCACTTCTCCAATCTTTTTGGCCCTATAACAAAGAACAAAGAACAAACAGCAAAAACATATACTGTACCAGTCAAAAGTTTGGACACACCTACTCATTCAAGGGTTTTTCTTCGTTTTTACTGTTTTCTACATTGTAGAATAATAGTGAAGACATCAAAACTATGAAATAACACAAATGGAATCATGTAGTTACCAAAAACTATTAAGCAAATCAAAATATATTTGAGATTTGAGATTCTTCAAAGTAGCCACCCTTTGTCTTGATGACAGCTTTGCACACACTTGGCATTCTTTCAACCAGCTTCATGAGGAATGCTTTTCCAACAGTCTTGAAGGAGTTCCCACATATGCTGAGCAGTTGTTGGCTGCTTTTCCTTCCCTCTGCGGTCCAACTCATCCCAAACCATCTCAATTGGGTTGAGTTCGGGTGATTGTGGAGGCCAGGTCATCTGATGTAGCACTCCCTCACTCTCCTTGGTCAAATAGCCTTTACACAGCCTGGAGGTGTGTTTTGGGTCATTGTCCTGTTGAAAAACAAATGATAGTCCCACTAAGCCAGGCCTGGGAAATGATTTTCCATGGAGGGCCACATTAGAATATATTTTTGCCATTGTGGGCCAGAATCATATTACAGGATTATACATCATGTGTATGACTGTGTTGACAGATATATCTACTGTAAATCACATCCAGATATGCTACATATTTTACTTTTTACACGTGCACAGAAATAAACCACATCCATGTTCTCCTTTTGGTAGGTGTTTTCATTATTAAACATGCATTGAACTACATGGAGGGAAAAGTACACTGTGCATTCAGCACCACGGACAGAACTCTTGTTAACGGGTGTGCACAAAAACACAAGAAAGAGGGAGAGCTCAACATTACATTTAAACTACTCAATCAGTGTGAGGAGTGAAGTCTCTGATGGGCATTGACTAGAGCAGTGAAGTCAGGTATAGTTTCTGACGTCGCTATGCGCAGGATTGCTGAGAGGTGAGAGTCAGTAAGAGATGATCTGTGCCTTGACTTGTTATATTTCATCACTGAAAATGTTTGTTCACATGCAGTCCATGCAACTTTACTCCTGAACCTATTTAGGCTTACCATAACCTGTTTTTCATTTTTAATTCCTTTGTAAACAATTGTAGATATACAGTAGATATAGGTTTCAAAAATATGTCAATATGCCCTTGAGCAAGGCACTTAAAGGAACAATTGGGGTTAAGTCTGTCTGGATAAGTGTCTGTTGACCCAAATCCAAATAGTACAAACATATTCTGAGCATGACTCCTAATCGTTGGAAAGTTTTGTTCATCGAGAGATGCATAGAACCTCGTCAGTGACATTGTTTTGAATAGTTCTCCAATCATTGCATCAGACTGAAGATCGATGAGCTCAAGTTGCAGGTCAGTCGGAGCGTTACCCACATTGAAGGTGAAAGGAGAGGAAACCAACAGCATGTCATTTTCCAACACTTTGAAATCCTCAAAGCGAAGAGAAAACTCACCGTTCGAGGCATGCAGCAGCAGCAATGTATACTTCTCTCGCTGGTCATCTCATAGGGAACAGACTAGTAGTGTCGCAAGGTGGGTGAGATTGTTGGCTTTTACTTGGCAGGTCAGGAGGAGTAATTTTCCCTTGAAAGCTTTGAGAAGACTGTACATCTGATGTGCAAAAAGGCCTTTCCCTTGTAGTTTGGAATTCAGTTCATTCGTGAAGGTCATGATGTCCACTGTGAAGGCAAAATCAGCCAACCATTCTTTATCTTGCAGTTGAGGGAAATCCACATGCCTTCCTTTCATTTGCAAAAACTCAGCAATGGCCAACTTCAGGTCCCACACCCTTTTAAGCACATTCCCCAAACTCAGCCATCTCACGTTTGTGTGGTAGGGGAGATCTGCATGTCCTGACTTTGTCTCTTCCGACAGTGAGACAAAGTTCATGTGGTTTAAAGATTTTGCTCTTATCACTTTACCACTTTAGTGACTGTATCCACAACGTGGCTCATTTTTAGAACACATGTACAGAGCACCTCCTGATGGATAATGCAATGCAGGAAAAAAAAATCTGATCTCGGTTCAGCTCAGTTACTTGATCTTGTATCCTTTTCAAAAGGCCAACGCTTTTTCCTGTCAAGTTTGGCTACCCATCAGTGGTTACACTGGATAACTTTTCAAAACTATGTCCCAGCTTTGCCACACACTTATTAACCTCCTCCAATAAATATTTCCCTGTGGTTGTGCTCTTCGTTGACTGCACTGAAGCAAGCTCCTCTGTCATTTCAAAGTTTGGGGTTATGCCTCGTAAGAATATAAACAATTTTCCAGGGCCATGGAAAAATAGTTGAAATCCTTTACCCTGTCTTTCAACTGTTGTTCCATCTTCTCTGCAATGTCCTCAACACGTTGTGTCACTGTTCATCTTGACAGGGAAACATTTTCAAACAGCTCTTTCTTGTCTGGGAAGAGTATTTCTGTAGAGTCAATTAAACATTCTACAATGAATTTGCCCTCAGCGAATGGCTTGCTATATTTAGCAATTTTGTGGGACAGTACATAGCTAGCTCTCGCAATTCCGTCGTTTGCTGAATGCAGTTTTGTGAAAAGTCCTTGCTGCTTTTGCAACTGAGAAAGCTACTCTTTCGATGCACTTGCCCTCTTCTCAGAAGACATATTCCTATATTTCTCTGCATGCTTTGTCTGGAAGTGTTGGGACAAGTTGTAGTCTTTCAAGACAGCAATGCTCTCTTTGCGCACTAAGCACACAGCTTTCCTTGATATCTCAATAAAGAAATCATTAGATGTCCACTCTTGCTGGAACACCCAACATTCATTGTCCACTTTCCTTTTCTTTGAAATCTCTGAAAAACTAATTTTGGAGCAAATTCTAGCAACTATTTGTAACTGTGACGTGTGTCAGCCTGTCAGTCACTGTCTGTCCTCATGCAGTTGTTATATATACGTGCCTTCAAAATAAAAGTCCCACAAGCGGTGGGAGTTAAATCATTTCACAAAGGTGAGTATTCATTGGGCTTTTAATTTGAATAACAAATACTTTTTTCAAATACTTTATGTGATCTGAGCATGGTTCCGCGGGCCATATTGAATCAGGTTGCAGACCGCATACGGGCCTTTGCCTTTGCCCAGGCCTGCACTAAGTGCAAACCAGATGGGATGGCGTATTGCTGCAGAATGCTGTGGTAGCCATGCTGGTTAAGTGTACCTTGAATTCTAAATAAATCACTGACTGTGTCACCAGCAAAGCACCCCCACACCATCACACCTCCTCCTCCATGCTTCACAGTGGGAACCACACATTCTGAGATTATCCGTTCACCTTCTCTGTATCTCACAAAGACACGGCGGTTGGAACCAAAAATCACCAACCAAGAATTCACAAATGGGACAATCACCAAATTGAGACTCTGCATGAAGAATTCCGCAAACATATCCTCAGTATACAATGTAAAACACCAAATAATGCATGCAAAGCTAAATTTGGCCGATACTCACTAATGATCAAAATCTAAATTAAATTCTACAACCACCTAAAAGGAAGCGATTCCCAAGCCTTCCATAACAAAGCCATCACCTACAGAGAGATAAACCTGTAGAAGAGACCCATAAGCAAGCTGGTCCTAGGACCTAAACAGACCCCACAGAGCCCCAGGACAGCAACACAATTAGATCCAACCAAATCATGAGAAAACAAAAGATGATTACTTGACACACTGGAAAGAATGAACAAAAAGCAGAGCAAACTAGAATGCTATTTGGTCCTAAACAGAGAGTCTATAGTGGCAGAATACCTGACCACTGTGACTGACCCAAACTTAAGGAAAACTTTGACTATGTTCCGACTCAGTGAGCATAACCTTGCTATTGAGAAAGGCTGCTGTAGGCAGACCTGGCTCTCAAGAGAAGACAGGCTATGTGCACACTGCTCACAAAATGAGGTGGAAACTCAGCTGCTCTTCCAAACCTCCTGCCAAAAGTATGACCATACTAGAGACACATATTTCCCTCAGATTACACAGATCTACATAAACTCCCATATCTGTTGGGTGAAATACCACAGTGGGTCATCACAGCAGCAAGATGTGTGACATGTTGCCACAAGAAAAGGGCAACCAGTGAAGAACAAACACCATTTTAAATACAACCCATATTTATGTGTTTTTTCTTTCCTTTTGAACTTGAACTATTTGCACATCATTACAACACTGCCCTTGACACACACAAAAACATCCTGTGGCGTACTGCATTAGCATCGAAAAGCCCACACGGTATGCAACTTTTCAGGGAAGTTATGAACCAATATACACAGGCAGTTAGGAAAGCAAAGGCTAGCTTTTTCAAACAGAAATGTGCATCCTGTAGCACAAACTCCAAAAAGTTCTGGGACACTGTAAAGTCCATGTAGAATAAAAGCACCTCCCCCCAGCTGCCCACTGCAGTAAGGCTAGGAAACACTGTCACCACCGATAAATCCATGATAATTGAGAATTTCAATTAGCATTTTTCTACGGCTGGCCATGCTTTCCATCTTTATTTATTTTGCTCCTTTGCACCCTAGTATCTCTACTTGCACACTCATCTTCTGCACATCTATCACTCCAGTGTTTAATTGCTATATTGTAATTATTTTCCCACTATGGCCTATTTATGGCCTTACCTCCCTTATCCTTCCTCATTTGCACACACTGTATATAGACCTTTTCTATTGTATTATTGACTGTATCTTTGTTTTACTCCATGTGTAACTCTGTGTTGTTGTTTGTGTCGCACTGCTTTGCTTTATCTTGGTCAGGTCGCAGTTGTAAATGAGAACTTGTCCTCAACTAGCCTACCGGTTTAAATAAAGGTGAAATAAAAAAGATATATAGACATAATATTTCATTTGAAATGTCTTTATTCTATTGGAGTGTAATGTTTACTGTTCATTTTTGATTGTTTATTTTGCTTTTGTTTATTATCTTCTTCACTTGCTTTGGCAATGTTAACATATGTTTCCCATGCCAATAAAGCCCTTGAATTGAATTGAGAGGGGCCCTTGATTAACACCAGCAGGGGCCTCTGGCTGCTCTCTCCAGTCCCGTGGTATAAAGCAGAGGAAATTGGTCTGTCAGAAGAAGCCTGAGGGGTCTAGTATTACCCTCCAGGACCTGTTCACTGTCCTTGTCCACTCTCCTTTCTCTTTCTCTCTTTTTGATTCATCTTTCTTGTCCTGCTGCCTAATGAAATAATTCATGCAAATGGTGTGGACTAATAGAGCAGAGCGGCGGGCAGATGATATAGAAGGAGGAGGCTGATCAGCTAGCCAAGCTTTGGGGCTGGGGGTGTACTGGGTGGTGTGTTCTGCTGCTCTGACAGTCAGTAATGGGCATGTGGATCTCCCCTAGAAGGCCAGGAGCTTAGCAGAGTTACAGCCGGACGCGTTCACAATCACAACCCCTGAGCGAGCCAACGCACACACACACCACACTAGCACTGCACAAGGAGGGAGGGAGGTCACTGCCGCATGTCCACCCCCTCTTTGTTCATTGTGTGTAGCTCTCTCTCCGTCTGTCTCTCTCACCAGCTTATGTTTTCCTCTGTCTGTCCGTCCGTCCGTCTGTCTGTCTGTTTGTTCACATTGCCATCACTGGACAGTTGTTTTTGTTCTAGACAGCAGCCAGGGTTCCAGACAAATGCAATCACCTTCAGTTTCAACTCTTTGATTGAATTATCCCAAACAACAGAGTCCTCTATTACAAACGTAGAAGTCACCGCCTTATTTTAGCTGCTGAACTAATGACATGTTCACATTGTAACTCCAATGAAATATTTTCTTCAGTTCTTGTCTTGAACATACACAGAAAGTTTGTAGGATATGTCTGTGTCAGTCATGTCTGTTTCACCCCATCTCACCTTGATGTTCTATTTCAGCTCACTCCTCCTCGGCCTGTCTTCACTGACAGGTACTTAACTCTCTCAGGTGCCTTGGCTACAGAGAGGGGAGGCTCCATGGCTAGATGATTGACATAAAAAAGCACCAGGAACTCCTGAGAAGATCTGGTCTTCCAGACTTGGTTCAAATCAGATGGTTAGCTAACTGGTTACCTGACCCGTATCACTGGGCTAGTGACAGCTGTAATAATCCTGTGTGTGTGGTTGGCGGTGCATATTTTTACACTTGTTAGGGGTCTGTAGGAATGTTCTTCACTTCCTGAATGTGGTCTGAGCTGCTTAATAGGGATGGTGGTCTCTCAGTAAGACTGCCTCACTGCCCTCTGACATCATTAAGAGTAGTTGTTAAAGTGCCAGGAGGGTCTAAAAAATAAATAAAGCTGTGAGCAGCAATGAACGGGGTTCACAGGATGACAGAAAGGACACAAAATCGGTTGGATAAAGTAAGCACTCTATCATGTAGAAACTATCTTCCTTTATGTGCAATCAGTGAAAACATTACCATGTTCATCTCTCAATTCCTTCTTTATTTACTTTACCTTTATTTTAGCAGGGAGTCATCATTAAGACCCATGTCTCTTTTTCAAGGAGCCTTGCATATACAATTCATAGAATAAAAAATTGAATCTAATATAAAACAAGTAAAATACAGTACGACACAAATTGCACAGACAAACATACCACAAGGATGATGCAGCTGTTTTTATCTCAATTTCAAATCAATGGCCAAAAAGAAACAAAAATAGCTTATTAGCAAAGATCAATTTTTCAAGCAAAAATGCTAGAATTGTCTGGGAGTGGTTTTGAAAACTGTAAATAATCTGTAATTGGCAGAGACGTTTGGAACGCTTTTTCTTCTTGGTCAATTAACTAATTTACAGCATGGTTATGTCACCATGGAAGGCCAAAACTCCCTCCCACCAAACAGGCTGAAATTTCAAGTGGTCTTTTCAAACAGCTCTTACAGGAAAAGGGCATATTATTACAACCTCATAGTTTTGAAATATATATAAAACACAGTCAAATTAAGTGTTTGACTGCACTGGGCCTCTTTGGGATAGGGGGCAGCATTTTCACGTGCCCAATTTCAACTTCCTGCTTCTCATGCCTAGAATATAAGATATGCATATTATTTGTAGATTTGGATAGGAAACTATCTGAAGTTTCTAAAACTGTTTGAATCATGTCTGTGAGTATAACAGAACTTTTGTAGCAGGCAAAACCCAGAGGACTAACCATTCAGAATTATTTATTTTTGAGGTCACGGTCTGTTCACGGTCTGCACTTGTTTGCAGTTCCTACCGCTTCCACTGGATGTCACCAGTCTTTGGAATTTGGTTGAGGTTAATTCCTTTATGCAATGAAGAAGTACGGCCATCTTGGAAAAGGGTAACACTGTTGAGAGTTGGGCAAGACTAGAAAAGTAGCGTTAGTTTCCTCTTGTCCTCTATTGAAAACAGATAGACCCGTCTTCAATTTGATCGATTATTAACGTTTAAAAATACCTAAAGTTGTATTACAAAAGTATTTTGAAATGTTTACAGGTAACTTTTGAGATATTCTGTAGTGACTTTGCGCAAATTGGAAGCTTGTTTTTTTCTGGATCAAACGCGCCAAATAAATTGACATTTTGGATATACATTGGGGCAAAAAAGTATTTAGTCAGCCACCAATTGTACAAGTTCTCCCACTTAAAAAGATGAGATAGGCCTGTAATTTTCATCATAGGTACACTTCAACTATGACAGACAAAATGAGAAGAAAAAAAAACGGAAAATCACATTGTAGGATTTTTAATGAATTTAGTTTCTGGATTTTTTTTCTAATTTTGTCTGTCATAGTTGAAGTGTACCTATGATGAAAATTACAGGCCTCTCTCATCTTTTTAAGTGGGAGAACTTGCACAATTGGTGGCTGACTAAATACTTTTTTGCCCCACTGTATATGGACGGAATTAATCTAACAAAAGGACCATTTGTGATGTTTATGGGGCATATTGGAGTGCCAACAAAAGAAGCTCGTCAAAGGTAAGGCATGATTTATATTTTATTTCTGCGTTTTGGGTAGCGCCTGCAGGGTTGAAATATGCTACTCTCTTTGTTTACTGTTGTGCTATCATCAGATAGTAGCATCTTATTTTAAAAGGCTGGATTCACAACGAGTGTAGCTTTAATTTAGTTCTTACATGTGTGATTTAATGAAAGTTAGATTTTTATATAATTTTATTTGAATTTGCCGCTCTGCATTTTCCCTGGCTTTTGGCCAAGTGAGACACGACTGTCCCCCTATCCTTGAGAGGTTAATTAATGTATTGAGTATATGCCAATTCTGGGGTTAACTAATGTTATATAATAATCCACCTCCAGAAATAAAAATCATGAAACTCCTGTCAATTTGGTGAAAGGATATGTTCTATCAGTGGGTAAAATAAAACATTTCCCCATGATTTAACTTATAAGTGGTTTGTCTGTGAATTCAGGAAATTGTGTAGGAACGCCTCATATCTACATGGTTCACTGGAAATAGGGGAAAGTACACTATCACATTTCACAATGCTCCATATCACCAAATCAGACAATATATAGTATGGACATATTTGTCTAGAACACATCCATCCGTTTATATCCTCATGACAAAGTATATATTTTGCTTAGATGTGCTCAATCTAAACAGTGTACAAAATTATTCAATTATTCAACTCAGTTCAACTTGCAATGCGCCTTGTGCGTCCAAATCCAAATTGTCTTCCATTGACACTTTTGTTTTGTACACCAGGACCATTCACAGCTGAGCTATTATTTTATTTATTTATTTTTCAAGGGAGACCAAATGCTCGCTGGCTTCCCTTGCCTTCAATGCTACATGCGGCAACAATGTCACACCTATTGAGACAGAGGGGTGCTGTTTTGTTCTCTCGGATGCTTTAACCGGTGAGATACATTCAGCCTCTTGTGAATTGAAGAATGTTTAGATAGACGAAAGATAAATAATGTTGTATGTATTTATCTTTATTTCTTGGTACACATTTTGGGGAAGCATCCATGACTACACGTCACTGCTCTGCACTCACTCTGGGCAGAGGTGAACTACAAGTTGAACTCTGTGAGATGGTCTCCTAAATTGATACTGCAGTTTGTTTAGGCGAGTTTACAGCTAGCTAGCTACTTCACATGCTGATATTGACTTTGATATTATTGTGTGTAGCTAAGTTTTCTAGCTAGCTAGAATAATGTTTTTACATATTAGTGTTATTTAACACTGTTCAACACTGTTAATAATAGGAATTAGTTGTTTGGGGTGGATTATTATATTAATGATATTTCACATTGTTTGTCTGCATGATTTAAATCTAACAATAATTAGCATGAGATAAAGTCCACTTGATCAATAGTTACAGCCATAGTATTCTATGGTGCCACTGGTGCCATTAACATCTATAGTACCACCAACTGGTCTTGTGCAGTCGTCTAAGGTTGCAGTCACTTTATATTCACACAGCTTTTAAAGGACATATACACAAGGTTTACATACCAAATGCCATGGCCCCATGTCCATCGGTTCAGTTCTTATAGCCCTAGTGGGATATGGTGCCATCTAGTGGTGAAGCGTGGCAGACTTTGAATGCTGCAACGAATCATTCTCAAATTCACTAGAGACTACTTCACGGAGTCTGTATACCACATTTGGAGTCAGTCTGACTTATGGGAAGATTTTTTCCAGATTTTTAGTAGTAGCATATGTGCTAAGTTGAATCTATAGGTACGGTGCGACCATATTTTAATGCATCAACTATTTTGCTGCATTCTCACAATCATTAAAGACTGATGTAATGAGTCTAAATACAAAATCTGGATTGATTATGACGTATAGTTGATGAGGAGAAGATGATTAGAGATGATTTTAAGTGTTAGCGTTACACATGCAAAGAATGAGTTGTAAATAGTTTCCTTGTTTTTTGAGATATCAATACCAAATTCGGTGTGGTTCATCTTAGGGATGTCCTCGATATCGACGACAAGTTTCAAGTTAATAAGCCACTCTAGAGTGGATTTACAGTGGTTTAAATGGACATGTAAAATCTGAAGACATGTAACATGGGCCTACATACCGAATTTGTTATTTTGTCCTATAATTCATGAGAAGAAGATTTTTTAATATTAGCTATTAGCGTATATGCATCTACTTGTATAGTCTGGCCACCGTTGAGTACAACAACGTTATTTTCTCAAACTCTTAAGAGACTATTGTGTCCACAGACCTAATTTGAAGTGAATATGACTTTTTGTCAATGAGAATATTTTTTTTATGATTATTTGAACCATTAACATTACATAGTTAAAAAAGTTATTTTTGTATATATCAATGAACATTTTCAAGTTGATAGGCCATTGTGGAGTGGATTTACAAAGGATTTCAATGGACACGAAAAATCTGATTTATGATTTATCTATAACTCAGCCATCTCTTAACTAATTCCTTAGCTTTTCTCAAAATAAGTTTAGAGATGTACCATGGGCCTACATACATGTGTGGTTTGGACTTATGGTCCATGAGAAGTCGTTTTTCAAAGGTTTTCAAAAATCTATCCCGATTGACCTTATGGGTCCTTGATGCAAATTTGTTTAGTATGAGGAAAGACACCTCCATACAAAGTTGCGTCTCTAGCTCAAACAGGGCAACAAATATGAGTTTTTTAAGTCGAGACTGCGAATAACAGCGCCACCTATAGACCAATCAGTGCCATTATTTTTTGACCAAGTTACTCATGGCCTTTAGTTTCTGCCAAATAAGAAAAAAAGTTACCAATCTATGTTTGAGTTATCTGACCATGTCAAGGAAAAAAAATAAGAATTTTGAACCTCTAATAAAATCAAGAAAATGTATTTTCCTCCTAGCACTGACTTTATCTAGGGAAAATGTATTGGCTACGACTGAGATATGTGGTTGTCTCACCCAGCTATGTTAAAGATGCGATATGCAGAAATCGCTCTGCCATTTTTTGATTCTAATAATTAGTCCTAATTTCAGTTACGTGACAAGCAAGAAGTCATTGTACCATCTAAACTGCTGTGAAATATATTTTCCATAACCAAAAATATAATATTTTCAGCTGTTTGAAGCTGGTGTACAAAGCTGAATGTAAAAGACTTACAAACAAAACTTAAGAATGAGTAGCATAGAAATAGCCCACTTAGAACATATCTACCGGTTCTTAGATTTGCTTTCAATGAGAATTACAGATCAATAACTTCTATTTGAATCTGGTCAGGTCATCCAAAAAGTCACATATTGCAGCTTTAAGATGAATGCACTACTTGTAAGTCTCTCTGGATAAGAGCATCTTCTAAATGACTCAAATGTGCATGTAAATGCCTATAGGCTTATTGCTAATGTTTGTTGTCACGCACCCTATATAGACGCCCTGCTAATCATGAGTGCCGTAACTACGCCACCTTTGGCTTTTTCAGTCTTTCATTCAACAGCATTGCATTTACTGTCCGAAAAGCGGCCATGACGATCTAAAGTGAATAAAAAATAAGTCCGTTTCAACACCTGAAAATCATTACAGACTGTTCTTTTGGTGTCGGCCTACAGTTTCCTGTCCTATTAACAACATATGAGTCAATGCCTCTACAGGACCATATAGGACAAACTGAATGATGTTTGTTTGAGAACAATAACAAGCAATATCTCTCATCTCGTTCACCTCTTCATATCCACTATTACATCCACCCAGGTAACACTGTTTTCTTCTTGGTATACACTCTCTCCTTGTTCCACTCAGATGCTCTCTACTCATCCATCTGCTCCTGTGGAAACCTCGTTTAAACCTCATTTCCTCCTGTTGCTCGTCTGTGTCTTAGGGTTTTATTACCCTGCTTCCTCACAGGTAACCCATTCCCCAGCCTGGTCATGGTGCACTGGGCTGGGTCCTGTAGCGCAGGGAAGAGAGGGAGAGGGAGGCAGAAAGAGAGCGAGACGGAGGGACAATAAAGTGGCGAGTCATCAGCTCTTTGGTAGCCCTGTATGGAGCTGTCATTGTGACCAGCGGGAGAAACAGATGACAGACAGACAGACTGGCACTGCGGGTGTGTTAGAGGGCTTACCCATCAGGGGCATTAAGCACCCCGAAAATATGAGGGTGCACAAAGTATGTGAGGATGGCTGAGGGGTGGTCCAGAAAGGTGCAACGTGGAGAAACAGCTTTTTCCAGCAATCTAGAGCCATAATCATTCAAAATTCTGAATATCTAAGCTGTCTGTATCCTCCTGACTGGTGGGTATTTTTTTTAAAATAAGTACATATAAATATGCTTCTCTGCATCACTGCTAAAATCTGATTGAAAGATTGAAAGGAATGAGTCTTATCCAGTCCATTTAGTAATTGCTTGCTTTTCTAAAGTCTACCAGTCCTGCCAGCCGGCATGCCAGCCAAGATAGTTAGACAAGCTAGCTACTCTTACTTGATTGACAGTCTGAAATGTCTTCTTGGTAGCTCGTTAGGAGGTTGGGAGATTGGGAACCTATCTGGGCTAGCTAAAGACAACTTCATCAAATTGTGGCTAGTAGTATTACAGAGAAAAAATAAATACATGTCAAATCTGAGCGGACACTTGCCACTGTGCCCCCTATGGGCATGACACCTCTGCACCCCATGGCCACACCACAGCCTTTTTCTCTCACTCTCCAGTTTTGTCTCTCTCAGTTTTTCTCGCTTTTACTCTCTCTTTCGATGTGGTTCCTTTCTTTGAGTGGCTGTTGCATGTTTCTGCCGAGTATCTCTTATACTCCAACTCTCTCCTTTTCTTTCAGTGTTAAATTAATGCATCAAAAGTGTGTCCCATGACTGTCAGTGTCCCCCTCCCTCGTTTCACCAAGACTGGCCTCTGAACCACCCCCTACATTCCTGACTACTTTTAAATGGATTAGTGTAAACTGATCATACACTTTACGAACAATCAACACTATAGGATTGCCCTCTCTAGCTGTATAGCATGTGCCTTTATTTTTCTATAATGAGTTTTTTTGTCCTAGGTGTGTGTGAGGGGGAGAGAGAGAGAGAGAGAGAGAGAGAGAGAGAGAGAGAGAGAGAGAAGGTGTGGGTGTGGAGTCTAGACTCTAAGGCTACAGAAAAAGATTTTAATTGTATTAGTTAGCTGCCTACAGCTGCCTGCATTGAATGAAAGGCCACAAGGAAAGTACTGAGAGTGCTTGGAAAGGTATTGATAGTTTTTCTTCTCTGAAACCTATATTGTAGGTCTATACTGATATGATGGGAAAGTAGCTATTCATCAAGCCAGACTTATGTGCAGATACCACAAACATGTTTATTTATTTAATAATCTTCTTTAAGAAATTAACAACTGAAGGTTATTTGTCACGTTTTACACTAAGAAACATTGTTTCAGCTGCTTGAGAAAATAACAGGGAAAACAGAGGCAAGAAATAAGGAATAAGCCGTGTGTGTGTGTGTGTGTGCTTGCTCAAGAGCATTGGCTGTGTGATGTGCATCCTCTCATAGGAGTTATGCAAGCATAGCTAGTAGCTACCAAATGTAATTTTCGGTGAGTGTGGACATTTACAAGCGAAAGTGAACAAGAGAAATTGTGCAAATGAACAAAGTTGTGATGCATGCTTTTCTGAAGGAAGAGCACTATGTGTTCACGGAGCAGAGGAGAGAAGAACAGAGAAGAAAATGACAGCTGTACATACAACTCCTCCAGAGCTCTTTGACTTCTGGTATAAAGCCATTATAAGATAGCTGATGGCAAACATTTAGTAGTGAATTGAATACAAGTGACCAGAGGGACCGCCTAAGTGCCAAATTAACCTAGGTAGATTTAAAACAGCATAATTCTGGCAAAATGTTTCACAACCTCATCCATGTTGAGGGAGCGTGCCGTCCTTGACTCAACACTGAGAATTCCCGGGTGACTTAACCTGTCATCAACCATTGTTGTCCTAAGGTGGGTTTTAATCCGTTTTAAAGCTGAGAAGCTTCTCTCGCAAGAAGCACTGCTAACTGGTGTAACAACAGGAATCTTACAAAGTCAAATAGCTCTTGGAAGACCTCTTTATAAGGTTCTAGAAACACAACAAAGTCACGGAGGGTAGACAGTCTGTCCCTTACACCTTTCTCTCTCCTATCAAGAAGCCACCTTGGTTTGATGGACCTCATGTTTGAGGTCCTCTAAATCTGACTCAAAATGTCTGAGCAAAGGCAAACAGAGGCTCCTCATTCAAGAATGTTGTACTCTTTGGATTGAAAAACGCCTCGGCAGCTCAGCTGTGAGACTGTCAAGCACCTGATAAAAGATAGCTCTTTGGATGCTCTATCACTTTGGTCACTATTTTACTGTTCTACAGTGCTCATCATCAATGAGTCGTGAAATCTTAAACTTGTTTTAGGCTTTCTTTTATATACTGTTTGTACTCTTATTTTGCAGTGCTCTGCAATCTCTTCGACCTCCCATAGTTCTCCAAAGTAAACCTCACTTCTGTAGTCCTGTAATGTGTCTAAGGGCACCTACTAGATCCACAGCCCTTCCTGTAATGTGTCTGTAAAGGCACCTACTAGATCCACAGCACCTACTAGATCCACAGCACCTACTAGATCCACTGCCCTTCCTGTAATGTGTCTAAGGGCACCTACTAGATCCACAGCACCTACTAGATCCACAGCACCTACTAGATCCACAGCCCTTCCTGTAATGTGTCTGTAAAGGCACCTACTAGATCCACAGCACCTACTAGATCCACAGCCCTTCCTGTAATGTGTCTGTAAAGGCACCTACTAGATCCACAGCACCTACTAGATCCACAGCCCTTCCTGTAATGTGTCTAAGGGCACCTACTAGATCCACAGCCCTTCCTGTAATGTGTCTAAGGGCACCTACTAGATCCACAGCCCTTGCTAGGTCAATAGAGCCTGATTGGAGCATGTCAGAAAGACATTTGGCATCACCAAGCACTTTACAAAAGGTAACCAAAAGCCCTATGAAATGTAAATCTATCTGAGAAAGAAGGCCCCTTCAAGTGTGGTATCTATCCTGTAGCACCTTACATCCATCTGTAAGTCTCTGTAGTTCCCTGGTCTGCTGCTGTGGATACAACTCTTCTGAACAGCAAGCCACTTGAGATGAACGTACGAGCCAGATACAAAGTTATGAAACTTCTGCAGGAGAGCAAAAAAGTGAACTGCCTCAGGCACTGATTTTACAGCATCGACAAGAACCAAATTCAAACAATGTGCATTACAGTGCACATAAAATGCCAATCTTGCATCTTGGACTAGTAACCGGAAGGTTGCAAGTTCAAACCCCTGAGCTGACAAGGTACAAATCTGTTGTTCTGCCCCTGAACTGGCAGTTAGCCCACTGTTCCTAGGCTGTCATTGAAAATAAGAATTTGTTCTTAACTGACTTGCCTAGTTAAATAAAGATAAAAAAGAACTTTGTTCTGGATTTGGTGGCTTGTGTACTTAGCATTGCCACATTCATCCTTTTCTCTTTGAGAGGGTCATTTAAAAAAATATATATTTAACCTTTATTTAACCAGGTAGGCTACTTGAGAACAAGTTCTCATTTGCAACTGCGACCTGGTCAAGATAAAGCATAGCAATTCGACACATACAACAACACAGAGTTACACATGGAATAAACAAAACATAGTCAATAATAAAGTAGAACAAAAGAAAACAAAAAGTCTATGTACAGTGAGTGAAATTTAGGTAAGATAAGGGAGTTAAGGCAATAAAAAGGCCATGGTGGCAAAGTAATTACAATATAGTAATTAAACAATGGAATGGTAGATGTGCAGAAGATGAATGTGCAAGTAGAGATACTGGGGTGCAAAGGAGCAAGATAAATAAATACTGTATGGGGATGAGGTAGGTAGATAGATGGGCTGTTTACAGATGGGCTATGTACAGGTGCAGTGATCTGTGAGCTGCTCGGACAGCTGGTGCTTAAAGCTAGTGAGGGAGATATGAGTCTCCAGCTTCAGAGATTTTTGCAGTACGTTCTAGTCATTGGCAGCAGAGAACTGGAAGGAAAGACGACCAAAGGAGGAATTGGCTTTTGGGGTGACCAGTAAGATATACCTGCTGGAGCACGTGCTACGAGTAGGTGCTGCTATGGTGACCAGTGAGCTGAGATAAGGCGGGGCTTTACCTAGCAGAGACTTGTAGATAACCTGTAGCCAGAGTATGAAGCGAGGGCCAACCAACGAGAGCGTACAGGTCGCAATGGTGGGAGGTTTATGGGGCTTTGGTGCCAAAACGGATGGCACTGTGATAGACTGCATCCAGTTGGTTGAGTAGAGTGTTGGAGGCTATTTTATAGATGACATCACCAAAGTCGAGGATCTGTAGGATGGTCAGTTTTACGAGGGTATATTTGGCATCATGAGTGAAGGATGCTTTTTTGCGACATAGGAAGCCAATTCTAGATTTAATTTTGGATTGGAGATGCTTAATGTGAGTCTGGAAGGAGAGTTTACAGTCTAACCAGACACCTAGGTATTTGTAGTTGTCCACGTATTCTAAGTTAGAGCCGTCCAGAGTAGTGATACTGGACGGGTTAGCAGGTGCGGGCAAGGATCGGTTGAGTAGCATGCATTTAGCTTCCCCTGCGTTTAAGAGCAGTTGGAGGCCACGGAAGGAGAGTTGTATGGCATTGAAGCTCATCTGGAGGTTAGTTAACACAGTGTCCAAAGAGGGGCCAGAAGTATACAGAATTCGGTCGTCTGTGTAGAGGTGTACCAGAGAAGTATACAGAGAAGAGAGTCGGCCCGAGGATTGAACCCTGTGGCACCCCCATAGAGACTGCCAGAGGTCCGGACAACAGGCCCTCCAGGTTGACACACTGAACTCTATCAGAGAAGTAGTTGGTAAACCAGGCGAGGCAATAATTTGAGAAACCAAGGCTGTCGAGTCTGCCAATAAGAATGTGGTGATTGACAGAGTCAAAAGCCTTGGCCAGGTCGTTGAATACGGCTGCACAGTAATGTCTCTTATCGATGGCGGTTATGATGTCGTTTAGGACCTTGAGCGTGGCTGAGGTGCACCCATGATCAGCTCTGAAACTAGATTGCATAGTGGAGAAGGTACGGTGGGATTCGAAATGGTTGGTAATTAGTTTGTTAACTTGGCTTTCGAAGACCTTAAAAAGACAGGGTAGGATACATATAGGTCTGTAGCAGTTTTCCTCCACTTTCTTTTTCCGGTCCTCATTTATGACATGTAACATTGGTGAGTTGCTGTCAATAGCCCTTTTATGCTGATTCCAAGCATACATAGCATTGATATGATGCTCTGCCTTCGAATGGAGCTTCAATTTATAATCTTTAAACGGCGCCTTTTTCCAGTTACAAACACCTGACTGTGATGTGAAGGCAGATTCAGGTGTATTGGGCAGAGAAAAATGCCTACAGGCGAAACAACAAGTCGAATCTTGACTTACAGAATATTCAAGCCATGAATTGTCCTTATACCAGGAGCCCTTTTCCTAGTACCATGCTGAGTTCTGGCAAATGTTTTCAAACACGGCTGTACAGGACCTTCTACCTCTGAACCTTGAAATGTCTGAAATACACGTTAAATAATGTGTCATATCTCTATGGAAAGATAGCTTGTGGATCCCAGCTGCTAACTAAAATGTGTAGTTTAAAATATAGGCCTATGCAAAAATGACACAGTCTATGGTTACATCTAAGCATCCAATTACCCACATTCTAGTCCAATCTCAATCTTAATTACAAATCCCCATTACCTTAAAATCAACTACCAACCTAAGGTACTAGATCTTGGCTAGCCCTACTCTGCAGTAAGTAACTTAGCTAGCTATAATTTCTTACACCTTTACGATAGCAAACAGGCTATCTGCAAATTGTGGTAATCTTTTGAGTAACGTTAACAAAATGATAATAACAAATGTTAGTTTTGTGTTCAAGTACGAAAATCTAACTGAGTTAATGGAATTCAAATTGCTGAATGTTAACTTGCTGAACACTGACAGCTGTAGCCTACTAGTTACCCCACATTAGCTAAACATTCGTATAATGTAACTTACGACACTACACTGTATATGCGTTTGTATTACTAGCACAGATGCAAACATAATGTTAGGCTAATTGGGAACCAATTGGCATCTCTCTTATCTGATTAACTGTCTGTTAATGGAGCCAAAGGTCTAACGTTAACTTACACAGCGACTCAGCTTTCGTAAAAGTTGTTCAGGAAACATAAACCCGATGCTAAACCTTAAAACTTACTACAAAAATATGATGCTTTCGCCAATCGTGATAAGAGCTCATGGAGCTGTGGAAATATTCTCTCTTTTTCTTCTGTATATTCTTCTTCTTCTTCTTCTTCTGTATCTCGCAACCAACGTTAATATTCTCTCTTCCTCGTCCTCGATTTGAAAAAAGTGCCACCTAATGTGAAAATAAATTATTTCAACAAGAGGTGAAATGAGATGTCAATCAGCATCAAACTACCAGTAGCAAATTACATTTTGTGGTGGCACCTGGGATGGCCAATCAGATGTCAGGTGCCACCCCGGACACCCCTCTGGCTCCGCCCCTGTATAGAACGCTATGGATTCACCAGCTCCTGTTGCCTTCCACTGTCTCCCTATTTATAAACAAACATGTGACTGTCTCAACTGTTCTTGGGAACTACGATAAGCTTCTGGTGTAAATGAATGTGACAGGTGAAATGAAGAACGCAATCTGCTTTATCTCCTAACGTTTTGCACAAATTGACTGCAGGTATTAACTTAAAAAGTAGCTACAAATATTCAAATTTATTGAAAAACTTCAGATAAATAGTTTTGATGGTATTGACAGTATTGTAAAACCATTCCGTGGCTTTTTCCGACTAACCCGGCATACGGTATATACAGGATAGCGCCCTAGCCTATGACATGAAAAGCCTCTTTCAGGTCCATTTCCACTGTTTCCAAGACGAGGAGACTGAGAGGCATGTCAGTTCTGCTGCCTGTATAGGCGTTGACAGGGGGATGTCAGATTTCAGCATGTTCCTCCTGTCCCTATCATCCCCTCCCATCGCTCTGAGAGCGCTGTAGAGGAGAGCAGCTCCATTCTGCTGGAGACTAGAGCCCAGCCCTGTTTGGAGGCAACGGCAGTCACAGCTTTGATATGAAAAGATCTGCTAGATTAAAATCGCTGTGGAGAAGATTGGTTGCCCCACGCTTGCATATCTTGGCCTCAGAAGTTGAAAAGGAACTGGCCTGATTGATTATTTTAATGGTGTGGGATTCTCTTTTTTGAGGGAGATAAAGAAATGTAAATGAACTTTTCTAATGTTGACTCTCACTCAGGAGGACATATTGTGGATGATTCACCAAGCTCAGATAAAATAGGCCAAATGTGGAGCACCACTGGTACTGAAATTCTCTGCTCTCTTGACTGAAATTCATCAAATACCCAGCCAAGGCAGCCATGGAAACCAATATGTACTGTACTGTGACAGCAAAGGTGACTCAATGCTATAGAGAACTGTTACATTTTTACATGAACACAGCACTTGCTTAATCCTTTCTCTGGCTGCATACAATCCAAACGATACTTTCGAATATAGTTAAAGCGTTGGGTTTGCATGAGAGATTTCTATGGCTTTGCCTGAAGATTAAGAAAGTTAATTCCAAGCCATTCTGAGGACCGCAAATAAATGAATGTGGAATGATGACAGAGCGGGAGCTGGTGTCTGGTGTCAAGGTGATACATCCACAGAGATCATTGGCTGTGTGGGCTGTGAGCAGGCCCATTCCACGAGGTGTCTTCAGGTCGGTGTGTGTGGCCATTTGAGGAGGACATCATGAATAGAAAGGCTCCTCGGGGTGAGCTAGCAGAGCATTAAATCACATGCAAAATTAGACTCTGACCAACATATTTCCCTAGGTCTCCCCCCTCCCCCCTCTCTTTCTGTGTCTCTCTCTCTCTCTCGTTGTAGTAAGTAAAGTACACACAGCTCACACGTTTGGCAGAGCAGCTAGAAGCTTCCGAGAGCTTCTATGCAGACTAGGGAACGCTATTTCCCTGGGGCTATTAAATGATAAGCACTCACTGGGTACCTTGCTCTCGTCACTGCTAATTGAAGCTGCCATTTCACAGAATCAACAGGAGTGTTTGGTTTTCATTAGGTTGGCACACCAACATGTAGCATGTAATACAGTGGAGTACAACTTAAACAGAGTTTTTCTCTACTCCAGTGCTCCCCAAACCTTTTCTCCCATGAACCACAGGGTACACATGGCCTTGGTGGTCCACTAGTAGCTACTGTACTTGAGGACCCACATTGGTCCACAGACCGCTGCCTGGTTGAATCAACGTTGTTTCCACATGATTTCAATGAAATGACGCGGAGCCAACGTGGAATAGATGTTGAATTGACATCTGTGTCCTGTAGGAGGTTGGGAATCGGTGCTCTACACCACCAGACTTGACCTACACTCCTTACCAATCTAAGCCCTTACCATTTTACTGTAGCTCCTCTTTTCTCCCCACAACCACAGGGCCTGTAGTTGTGATACTGATGCCTCATTGAAATAGCTCTTAGTAAATGAACACTGTACGAATATCAGTTACTGAATCATCAGGGAATTAATTGTTGCATAAAGACGGATTTCACGCTCAACCCCTGATTTCCAAAGTCCATTGGATTGGAGGGGAGCCATCATTCAGCGTTTTAGCTGCTCAGATAATTGTAGTTGTGTCACTTGAAATGGGAGCCTTGCTATAAATCTTTAGTGTCTTGCACGCTGAAGGAATGAATGCTGAAGGAGATTGGCGCTCCTTAAAGGCTATTTGTGAGTGAAATTGTACATTGAACCAATTATGTTGTAAGTTATGACTGGGTGACTTAATGACATCCAAATGGCCTACACGGCTGTCGTGAAACTCAACATTTGTAAATCGATACTGTGGGGCGCCTACAATCAATAGATCTCATTAATGATAGGAAGCCATTATGCTGAGCGCTAGGCCCTGTTTTAACAATTCCAGGACGGCCCGCAATGAAAATCCAAATTGATGTAATTTATTCAGGCGGAGCCAACATATCAATTACGGGACATGACATCTCCAGATATGCCGTTAAATGCAGGACCATGCAGGCAGTCCTAGGGCACTTTCTCACAGAGGAGTCAGACACTGTAGCCAAGGGTATTTTCCATTGTTTCTTTATGTTATTATATCTTATATATCTAGACATGATTTGTACATATTCCTTAGAGCACCATCACAGTTTTTATTTTCTTCCTTTGCTGGAAACAGAAGAGGAGGGCATTTTGAGACCTCTCTATTTCTATTTCAAGCTGTAATGATCAAACCAAAGACTTCTCAGCTAGTTAGAGGTTTTATTTGGCTTTTCCATTTCCAGCGTCTTTCTTTACCTCTTTGCTGTCTTCACTGTTTGTATCACAGAGGAATAGCAGTGTTTTATTTGGCCGATCTGATTGTGGCGGCAAATTGTCTCGATGGAGTTTTAATTTGTGCCTGGGCTTTGTGGATATATGGGACTAGATAACTGCAATTCATTAATGTATGAGATATTTCCCAATATTTTTTTTATTTTTTTTTGTGAGATACTGATGCATTACATCAATGTAGGATAAAGAAACCTTCACTTGTTTTATTCTAGAGGCCCTTTTCTGTTGATTTACTGGAAAAAGGAAAACCACCACAGAAAGTTACCATTTCAAAGTCTACAGAACCAATTAGAAACACCCACTGGCTATTTGACCACTACATCAGAGCAGGCGTTTCTTCTGCAAAACAAATTGTGGAAAGTAGTTGAGGAGAAGTTCTATTGTGATGGCAGATCTCCATGCAGATGTCTTCATCTCCTTTAGTTTCCCTGAATCTGCCACGCCCGTGACTATAGAGATATTTTATTTACAACTTCACACTGAGCTGTCAGAGGGGGTTTACACCAGGAAGGATGGCTCCTGTCTCTGCGTTTATCTCCTGAACCTGGTACTGAGCCACTATAGTTGGAAGCTAGAACAGGACAGGAGGGGTGTTAGGATGTTCCCATTGCTCTTAATGCTTCTAGTTAACTGGCTTAATTTGACCATAGAGGGCATTATTAAAACAACATTTAGCGCACTCAGAGCTCAATGAGGGGGAGAAATGAACTCGAAAACAGACACAGACCGATCAATAGCACTAGCACTGGGATCATAGTCACCGGAAAAGTTAAGTAAGTCTCTGGTGTTTGAAACGGTCTGTTCAATGTTTTAATGTTGTTGAGGCAGTAATCCAACAGGAGGCCACACTGTTTGATTATCATTCATCAACTGCTTGATTCATCTCAGGAGATATTGTTGTTTGATTATCATTCATCAACTGCTTGATTCATCTCAGGAGATATTATTGTTCGATTATCATTCATCAACTGCTTGATTCATCTCAGGAGATATTGTTGTTCGATTATCATTCATCAACTGCTTGATTCATCTCAGGAGATATTATTGTTTGATTATCATTCATCAACTGCTTGATTCATCTCAGGAGATATTATTGCTTCCTCCGAACTCCCGTCTGTCAAGGACATAAATAAATGAAGTCATAAGGCAAACACACTTTGACCCAATTAGAAATGTTTTGTATAGAATCGAATCTGACAATAAAACAGCTGTTGCTCATAGAATATAGATGAACTGAGCTCACCTGCAACGTCTAGTGTGTCAGACCAGTAATACAACACCTTCACTTAGGAAACAATATTGAGCGGTCCTAATGAAGAGACTGTCTGTTCTGGGGTGTACTGCATTGGACAGCTGCTCCATAGGGACAAGAGCTAATTCAAATACCATCTGGCTAATCTTCATCCCCATGCGTCAGCCATCATACTCAACATCGCTACTAGCATGTGCATGTTCATCCAGCACCTAGCATTAGGTCACAGTTTACGTTGCACTTTGAGCTCAGATCGTGTATTATGTTTCCCTTTCTCTGGCATCTAGCTAAAGGTTCTTGTTGTTCCTATGGGAATCATGTGACAGCAACGGGCTGTCATGATGAGAATGATGTGTGGGTAAATGGCTAGGAGAGGTGCTAATGTGTCCGTAGAGAGATGGTTGAACTGTTCTTAATAAGCCTGCCACATATCAAGCCCTGGGCTCCCTTTGACTTCAACTTCAATGTGTAAATACATGCAGCAATATGAAGGGAGGAGGAGGTTGACTGAGCCCACAGGTAGTGTTTGCTCTTCTCTCTCAGCCCTTGGAAGGGTGCGGCAGGCTCCACAGTTTCAGTGTGTGTGTGTGTGTGTGTGTGTGTGTGTGTGTGTGTGTGTGTGTGTGTGTGTGTGTGTGTGTGTGTGTGTGTGTGTGCGCACGTGTGCAATATCAGACCCAGGAGAGTAGGAGGGGTGGTCCTCAGGTTCAGGCCCACCAGGCCTCTCTAACTGCGGCCCACATGCATCTGTCTCCATCTGGGAACTCCTCCAATGCAAAGCACAGCGTTGATTCAGCCAGCTGTTTGGCTGAGATAGCTCAAAGCTGTCAGGACCCGTTTTTCAACAGGGCAATTATATCCAATCACTGCCGTCCGTCGCCTACTCGTCCCACCACCGGATATTGCAGTCATCACATTTGGTTATCAATTACGATTGCCAATGTGGAGGGATCTGTGAAGGGGGTTCTGGGCTGGAGGAGAGATGCCTCAGAGTGGTGACAGGACCCAATTAGGGAACAGGCAAGGAGCGCTACGACTGGCTGCCCACTAAATCAGCACAGGCAATGAGACAGACGCCCCAAACTAAGAGGTAACTCTCAGAGAAACCTGTGTAAAGGCTCACACACACACACACACCGCACACACACATACACACACCTATTGCTGCTTCTGAAGGCCACTGCAAAACACCTGCAGTTGAAAAATACCTGGGGAAATTCCTCAATTACCATCAACTGAAAGCTTCACTGAATAGTCATGAGTATTATTGCGAAGTGGTTTCTTGCCATGCAAAGATGTGTCGGAATCTCGACAATGCATTCAATGTTAAATGTTTGATGTTAAAATATGCATCGGAGAGGCAGATTTCATGTTCAAAGCATTTGAAGCAAGCAGACATACACAGAGCAGGATTAAGATTCCTCTTTATATTTTTTGTGAGAAAGCATAACCACCTGGTCACGGGTATGTTTTTGCATGCTGTATTATAGGATTACTACTGTAGTTTGAGGTTCAGCTCAAGTTAATGAGGTAGCGGTTGCCGATTGGCACAGATTTAGGATCAGCAAACCCTAGCCAAAACCATTACGGAGTAGAAGGGCAAAACTGACATTAGATCAGTGGCTAGAGGCGACTACACACTTCCCACTTTAGAATGAACCTGACCTTCAGATATGTCAGTGCAGGTACCCATAATCCCTCAGCACTCCCTGCAGCTGTTTCTCGTGTGGAAAACAAACTAGGGAAGCAACCTGCAGGCTGAAAACAGCTCCTCACACCATCTCTTCCTATGGGATACGACAACATAGCTAACCCTTTCAAGACAAGACTGGACAAAACCAGCATCAGAGAAGTGTTTATCAGATCAAATTATACAGGATATCACAATTGCTTCCTTAAATATTATACAGCCACATTTGATCGCCAATGGTGTTTTATTGTCAATGGTGTGATTGTATCCTTAGCTTGTCTCAACTATCCCCAATGTCTTTCCTTTTATGGCAAAGAGGTTTGTAGCACTGTCTACTACATCTAGGCCCTATTTCTTTGCTGAACTGTGTCACAATACCTGTGGGCCAACTATAAAAAAAAAACTGTGCTGTGTCCCAGGCTGGCATCACATTCCAGGGCCTATTTCAGGTGGATGTGACGGTGTGGTACAGTAATGTTAAGATCGCAGTCTGGCACATTTAATATGACCTGGGGGCTTTGGCCTAGCTGACACAATTAAACAGCGCAGCATGCTAAGTTGACTTATATGTGTGTGTGTGTGTGTGTGTGTGTGTGTGTGTGTGTGTGTGTGTGTGTGTGTGTGTGTGTGTGTGTGTGTGTGTGTGTGTGTGTGTGTGTGTGTGTGTGTGTGTGTGTGTGTGTGCGTGCGTGCGTGTGTGCGTTGAGTTTTGAGCAATGAGCGAGGCAGGTAATTTTTCGGGGCTGCAGACACCATCGCTCTCTGACAGATGGGATTGTGTGTGAGGGGATGGAGTGAGGGAGGGTGAGGGAGAGGTTGGTGAGGGGATGTTGGTAGAGTAGGTAGCCATTCCTGATGTAACCCAGCTAGCTGTAGCCTATGGCGCTAAAACCAATCACAACCTGTAGCCTGTAAACAACCATCTAGTGTGAGGAGGGGATTGCTGGCGATGACATTGGAAAGCTATGGCAGTTTTCAGAAAGCAAAGCCCCTTTTCCCTGTAATGTGAACCATTATTCCTGTGCTCTGTATCTGTGGACTAGTCTTTCTCAATGGATTTTGTTTCATGTTTGCTGTGCTGGTCCACAGAGAGAGGATGGCAGCAGCAGGGCTGAAGACAGACCCCCCCCCCCCTCCCCGTCAGTCAGTCAGTCAGTCCGTTAGTCAGTGGTAATCCAAACAGGATATGAGCTCCTCTGTTTACCCCATACTACTTCCTGGGTTCTCAGAGACTTCAAATCTCCCATTAGCTGTAACACTCACATGCCATCCCACAGAGCCATAGAGATATAGTGGGATTCTAAACAGTCATTCTCCGCTCCACCTAGAGACACTGTCAGACAGGTGCACATTCACTACTACACACTGGTCCTCACATAATTAGCTTTTTATTGATTGCATATTAATGACATTAGACAGGTGCTGCAATGGAAATGTGCATATAGCCTGTATTTGTTGCCAGACTTTTTGCATTGGATTTTTTCTTTTCAGAAGCTGAGACAATGGATGTGCGCCCAGAGGCCACAGTGTGTAGATGTTGTCTTCTTCCTCTGTTTGGCCATCTGGTTCAGTAATAATAACCTGAGTGCATATGGGTTACCTCCTCTCGTCAATATGGGCGGAATGTACTGCCCAACATATCATACCCCCACATTGCTTAAGAGATTCTTTGTATGGAACCCCCACAACCAGAAAGATTCTCTCTCTGCTTTTGCAAGGACGCATTTATCTTCCCTACAGAAACTTCACCAAGTCCACCAGCAGCAATACGCTGCTTCCCTTCCCAGTACCCCCACAGCTGTTGTGTCTGACAGAGAGACTAATTATATGCTGTGTGCATGCTATTTTAGAGAGCCTTGTAAGTAAAGTACACCCCAAGCTATGGCTGAAGTGAATGATGGTTTCTGTGCACCAAGTTGTGGCTGCTATCCCCCAAGTCCCAGAGGCATTCACAGCAAATAAATGAGATTATATATTCCTCTCCTCCTTCACAAGCTTTTCCTCTGGAGTCTTATCAGATTATTCTCACTTTGATGTTATACAGTATATAAGGACCTGGATATTGCTTATGTCCTAGTTTTTCACTGCTGTTTCTTTTTTCTACCATAATATGTACTTCTCATCGAATGTTGCTGATATCATCAATGAAACTGGAGGAACACTTGTGCCTGATAATATGGGTTTTATAGCGTTAGTTGTTATCGATGAAATGTCACAATACTATGCAAAGTGTTCGACTTGGCTGCTGGGGGGCAAGGAGATCCAGGCTCCACTAAAACCATTTTCAAGGGTTTGTTCAATAGATGTTATAACTAGGCTTTAATATCATCACCTCTTGTCACATTTGCGATTATGCCACATTTTAGCTCTGTCATCAGCGTTATACATCATGTAACTGCATGCTTTTCATGATCAGTAAACATCAATTGATCATGCAATTTCAGATACCTGAGGGTAGACTCACGATATCTCTCAATATTGTCCTGCATTAATTGGATATTGGATAGCTAGCCAATTTGACACGGTCCATCAATCAATGTAGCCTATCATGTCTGTCAGCAGCAATTGTGATGAAACACTCTTAAAAACACTGTCTATTTGTGGGAAAAACAACTTGATTAACTCTTTAGTCATATCCCAGTTTACCTATTTGCTTATCGTCTTACCCAGCGACCTGTTTTTAAATTATAGGAGCAAAAAGTCATCTATTTGATTTGGAACAGCAAGCCAGGCGGGCCTATTTATATAATGGATATGAATTCAGAGGGCAGACATATTAAAGCATTAGAAACTCTCACTAAAGTCTTCAGACACAAATTGTACTTAAATCCAAACGAGTTCTCTAGCAGATGAGTAAGAATGTCTCACCCCATATTCAAGAATGTCCCCTTTCCCTTTATTCAGATTACAACCTCTCACTTTCGGTTATTTGTTTTATTTTTTAAAGCCATATAAAGTTGGTTGCAATTTCAATTTAATCCACCAGAAGAAAATGAGCAAATATTACAACAAATATTATGATTAAACTCAAATATACTAATTGACAAAAAATCTTTAAAAAAAATGTTTTAAATGTTTTAAAAAAGTATAATCTTTGTAAATGATATCATAAATAGGACTGTTGGTGTTATGTCACACATGCAGTTAACAAAAATATATAGCAATGTCTGCTCTACCCAAAATCACAACCAACTAATTGCAGCATTACCACAAAAATGGAAAAAGCAAGTGGAAGGGGGGGAAAAGATAAAGAACTTGTTTGTGAAACATAAAAATGTATACTAGTTTAATTTAAGGACCAAAAAATGTCCAACTGTGCCATATATATTTGTGACAATATTGCGTCAGGAGGTAGGTGAAGGAGTCAGGTGCAAGAGAGCAGAGATGTCCGAGATGCGTCATTTTAATGGGCAAATCCACCAAATCCACGTTAGGCACAATAAAAAAATTAAACGCCCTCGACAACAGAGAAAAACCCGTTAATCACACAAGGAGGAACAAACAAAACTCCTCAATTTATACACACTCGGTATAAATGCGTGAAACAAAAATGGGCACAACCTAACCGAGCAACATCACAATAAAATAATCCCGCACAAACCTAGGCGGGCAACAGGGTAAATTATACACTCAGAAATTAAGGCAAATGAAACCAGGTGTGAAAGAACCAAAGACAAAACAAACAGAAAAGGAAAAAGGGATCGGTGATGGCTAGCAGGCCGGCGACACCGACCGCCGAGCGCCGCCCGGACAGGGAGAGGAACTACCTTCGGTGGAAGTCGTGACAATATTGCAAAATAGTTGGGATGAGATTTTCAGTGTACCGATTCAATGGCACATGGTTTATGAACTGATATGCATTGCATTGTATATATACATATATAACAACTCTGTAAATAGCACTGCAGATAGCATTGCAGATAGCACTGCAGATAGCACTGCAGATAGCACTGCAGATAGCACTGCAGATAGCACTGCAGATAGCATTGCAGATAGCACTGCAGATAGCACTGCAGATAGCATTGCAGATAGCACTGCAGATAGCACTGCAGATAGCATTGCAGATAGCACTGCAGATAGCACTGCAGATAGCACTGCAGATAGCACTGCAGATAGCATTGCAGATAGCACTGCAGATAGCACTGCAGATAGCATTGCAGATAGCACTGCAGATAGCACTGCAGATAGCACTGCAGATAGCACTGCAGATAGCATTGCAGATAGCACTGCAGATAGCACTGCAGATAGCATTGCAGATAGCATTGCAGATAGCACTGCAGATAGCACTGCAGATAGCACTGCAGATAGCATTGCAGATAGCATTGCAGATAGCACTGCAGATAGCACTGCAGATAGCATTGCAGATAGCACTGCAGATAGCACTGCAGATAGCATTGCAGATAGCACTGCAGATAGCATTGCAGATAGCACTGCAGATAGCACTGCAGATAGCATTGCAGATAGCACTGCAGATAGCACTGCAGATAGCACTGCAGATAGCACTGCAGATAGCACTGCAGATAGCACTGCAGATAGCATTGCAGATAGCACTGCAGATAGCACTGCAGATAGCATTGCAGATAGCACTGCAGATAGCATTGCAGATAGCACTGCAGATAGCACTGCAGATAGCACTGCAGATAGCACTGCAGATAGCATTGCAGATAGCACTGCAGATAGCACTGCAGATAGCACTGCAGATAGCACTGCAGATAGCACTGCAGATAGCATTGCAGATAGCACTGCAGATAGCACTGCAGATAGCACTACTGGGTGATCTGAAAATTCATAGTCAATTGATCAATAATAAAATAATACTTTTAGCAAAAAAATGTATCTTTAATTTACAATCTGTAGAAACTATGAGAATAGAAAGGTTTCAACAGCGCAGTTGAAAAATATATGGCAAATAGATGGTGTTAATAGATAGATGGGACGGGTGGAGTGGAGTTGAAGGGTGGAACTAATAACAACAAGATTACTCATGTAAAATGTAGTGTGTCCGTTATTTGTACATAGGGTCTGAATTCTGTGTAACAGAACAGAGAAATCAAAACTGGATGGTCTTCAGAAATAGATGGAAAGGGTTTAGGGTAGCGGAAGGATATGAGTAAAAACAAACAAAAGAGAACTATTGTAAAATAGATTGTGCCTGTAAAATATATATTGTATGCATGAGCTGGAAGTAGAAGCCTATGTGATGTTGTTCACTAGTGTACCCTCAATTAGGGGAGGAATGGTAGGGTTAGTGTAAAATAGTAAAGAAAATTATATTTGAAAAACGTGTGTGTGTGTGTGTGTGTGTGTGTGTGTGTGTGTGTGTGTGTGTGTGTGTGTGTGTGTGTGTGTGTGTGTGTGTGTGTGTGTGTGTGTGTGTGTGTGTGTGTGTGTATACACAGTATATTTACAAAAAAATATATGGGGGATTGTAAATGATGCAGACAATTACATTGATGGAAGCTACAATCTATCTGCAATATGAAAGCTGATCTACCAAAATGTTTTTCTAACAATAATAATAATCATAAAACAAAGATTGAAAAGGGGATAATGTTCGCTGACTCCGCTAGGTAGGCCTACGTTGGTTGTTTAGCCAACTGTACAATGTTTCTCAAAGTAAACATTATCCGCTGACATTACATCAGCAAATGTGCCCTTCTGCTGCTTGGCAGGAAGAGTCCACGAAGGATGGCACATTTATGCAAAACATTCATACTTGTCAGGTATGGTTCACTTTAATCCAATTAATGGAGGACAATATTGAGAGATATCGTGAGTCTACCCTCAGGTATCTGAAATGACATGATCAATTGATGTTTACTGATCATGAAATCATGCAGTTACTTGCTGAATAACTCTGATGACAGAGCTAAATGTGGAATAATTGGACATTTGTAGTTCTGACTGTGGTCTTCAAGAAAAACCAAATAGTTCACATTTATTTAACAATCCCTTGAAAACAGTTATCAATGGTTTTAGCGGAGCTGGTGGTCTCCTTGTCCCCCAGCAGGATAATCGAATGCTCTGCACCTTACTGTGATGTTTTTTTGTTAGCCACCTAAATTCCCTGGTGCCCTGTATGAGTGTGTAGAGCTGTGATAGTCATGGCATTTTGGATTGGGTTATTGGTCAGTCAAATGACCGCAGTCACGCCTATAATCATTTGAAGAGCACAATCATTTTTGTTGTTGTTAAGACACACATTCTCTTCTCTCCTCCACATGTGCTGCGGCTGCAGGGAGGGAGGTATTGCCTAGGCAACCAAAGACCTGTTTGCCTCAACACTTTGCTTGCTTCAGCAAGGAGCAACAAAGTTTCACCACCAAGTTGAATATGTTTATCTTTTACGGGTTATGACAGATTATTTATTTTCATGACAGTCTTCATCCATAGTCGTCGGTCACACGATTATACCTTAATTGTGCAAGCCCTACGAGTGTGCCATCACTTCAACAGTAGGGGGTTTACAAGCAGATGCAGCCTTCTTCTTACTGAGCTTTCTGTACAGCAGCAACAGACTTTGATCCCTGTGTTGGAGCTGTGTTGGCAGAGGTTTACTGAGATAGTGTCGTTCCGGGGGTAGGCCTGCATTTTCATAAGCTGGTTTTCCTCTCTTCTCGCCGAGGAGAGATTTAACTTGGGGCTCACAGCTGGGAAGCACACCAGGGCTGCTCTTATTCAATGTATTTGGATTTGCCCGATTTGAATCACTTCTACTGCGTGGCAGGCAGGTAGGAGTTTGAGTTAGAGAGAGAGTCATACTTCCAGGCTGGGGGAATGCATGGCAATATTCATTTAAATCTGGCTTTCAAGTGATGCTCTGCTTTAAGGGACCTCAATGCACATAGCACTGCAGAGACCTGTGAAAACCTGTCAACCACTCTGTTGTTACAGTCAGACTCAAAGAGCTGCTGCCTGGTGAAATGTAGCTTTGTTACAGTAGATTTGACCTCATAATAATAATTCTCTCTGGGAATATATTATAATATACAGTATGTCAATTTCGTTGTGACAATAATGAAAGGAAAAACAGCAGTATTGGCCTGAAAAATACATTTCAGCATTGCAATTTCTAAATGGTGATCCTTAGGAAGAACACATTACAAGTTTTCTGATGCAAACACATTCATATTCTAGTAGTGCCAGGGTGCACATTTCCCTTTGCTGCAGAAACAACACTCATGTTTTCCAAACAGAGGAAGAACTCTTGCTGGTCACTGAAGGAACTGTGACGTGGCTGATGAATATGATAAAAAATACTAATGGGAACTCTATTTTCAAACCAGAACATTGCCTACTATCCTCCCTGGAGACAGGCTTTCTTCACCACTTTAATAAATCACTATATCCAGTCTCCACGGAGCAGCTGTGAATTTTAATGAATGTTGAAAATACCACTAATGTAGAAGATTGGTGATAAGATCTACTTTGGGTTGCGTCTATGGACTAGGATTTAGTTGTGTGTGTGATACATGAGCAGACCAGACATGATGGATAAAAGTTACTGTATCCGAACCCACACCATTCCCTGTGAGTGAGTGGTAATGAGAAGGAGAGGAGAGGAGAGGAAGAGGAGAGGAAAGCTCCGCCTCCTATCCTCAAATCTCATCAGAGATATGACGTCGCACATATGTGCCTGAACAAGAATAAATCCTGATGAGGCATTGATGTCAGGAAGGGAGAGCAGTGGGTTTAGCTGGCTGGTACACTCTCAGATCTGGTGGCCTGGATTCATGACGGAGAGCTTCTGGGTTGTTCCAGGAATTGAGTGCCTTTCGCATCCCTTTTGATATTTTAAGTATAAATTGCGCACCAATATAGCATTTTAAAAGCCTGTTATATTAAATGAAGTGCCCTTTAATATAGACCACATGGAGAATTCAATTCATCCACTTTATGCATTTTGACGTGTCCCTCCGTGCACACTTTGTGACTTCTAGGGAGATGTTTATTTAACCCACTTAATCTCAAGAAGTCTTCACCATCATCGTAAAGTCATTTCTGAAGATGAGTTTGTATTTAATGTGGTTAGTGTTTCACATACATCTGTCCCTCATTTTAAAGTCAAACCTGTTATGTGAACTGACCTCTCATTTTAATATGACGAGGAGGAGTAGTAGGAAGGATCGAAAGACCAATGCGTAGCGTGGTAAGTGTCCATATCGTTTAATAAGAATAATGAACACTGACCAAAACGATAAACGACAACGTGAAATAACAAAACCGAAACAGTTCCGTGTGGAACAAACACAGACACGGAAAATAATCACCCACAACTCAAAAGTGAAACCAGACTACCTAAGTATGATTCTCAATCAGAGACAACGATTGACAGCTGCCTCTGATTGAGAACCATACCAGGCCAAACACAGAAATCCCAAATTATAGAAAAAGGAACATAGACTGCCCACCCCAACTCACGCCCTGACCATACTAAAACAAAGACAAAACAAAGGAACTAAGGTCAGAACGTGGCAATATGTGGAAACATTGAACATCTAATAGTCAAATCATAGTGTAAAACCATATGAGCTGGTCTAGCTAACACAATTAAACAGCGCAGCATGCTACGTTGACTTCAATGAGCTAGTTCTTCTCTTTTTGGCCATTTCCTGGGCGGGTTGAGCATAACACGCCGACCCTGTAATCCATAGATAGACAGGCTAGAAATGATTTAACAATTTTAAAAAACATTTGTGAAGCTTGTATCCAGTCGCCACACCCTGTGTCCCAGGCTGGCATCACATGCCAGGGTCTATTTGAGGGGGATGGGACAGTGTGACCTTGTGGTACAGTAACGTTAAGATGGCAGTCTGGCACACTTAATCTGACCCGGGGACTATGGTCTAGCTGACACAATTAAACAGCGCAGCATGCTACGTTGACTTCTATGTGTGTGTGTGTGTGTGTGTGTGTGTGTGTGTGTGTGTGTGTGTGTGTGTGTGTGTGTGTGTGTGTGTGTGTGTGTGTGTGTGTGTGTGTGTGCGTGTGCGTGTGTGGGTGTCTGTGTCTGTGTGCGTTGAGCAATGAGCGAGGCAGGTAATTCTTCGGGGCTGCGGACACCATCGCTCTCTGACAGATGGGATTGTGTGTGAGGGGATGGAGTGAGGGAGGGTGAGGGAGAGGTTGGTGAGTGGATGTTGGTACAGTAGGTAGCCATTCCTGATGTAACCCAGCTAGCTGTAGCCTATGGCGCTAATACCAATAGCCTGTAAACTACCTGTAGCCTGTAAACAACCATCTAGTGTGAGGAGGGGATTGCTGGCGATGACATTGGAAAGCTATGGCAGTTTTCAGAAAGCAAAGCCCCTGTTCCCTGTAATGTGAACCATTATTCCTGTGCTCTGTCTCTGTGGACTAGTCTTTCTCAATGGATTATGTTTCATGTTTGCTGTGCTGGTCCACAGAGAGAGTGAGGATGAGTCTAATAGATAGGCAGGCTAGAATTGTTTTTACCTTTTTTTGTGTGTGTGTGTGGGGGGGGGGGGGGGGGCTTGCATACCATTGCCACACCCTGTTGCACACAACAAGCTTCTGTCACAAGGGGATTGATTTATGGATTATGTAAAATGAAGTCGTCAACCCTGTTACATTATTTGGCACATACAGTAGTAGACACTTACTATAGGCACAGCCATTTTTGTATTTAGCCTCTTGAGATGGAAAAGCATGTTTTCTTATGGAGTTCAATGTGGGCTCTTTATGGCAGGATGTTCAAATGAGGTGAAATCAAGTTGGTGGAACGACCCTTTAATATCCTTCAATAACACCAGCTTCCTTCGATCTCTTCAATTAATTCATGCTTCTAGAAAAAAAATATTATTTTAAGGAAAAGTCCTAGTTTCTGTAAAACCAACAATGGTATTCAAGTATACCGTGCACTTATGATGAGGAAGATATGGCACTTCTATGGAACTTGTAGAGTCTTAGGGCAGGTGGTGTAACGCATCGTAGATTACAGTCAAGATCATATTTGAATGTCATAGTTACTCATTTCTCTGGTAGTTCTGTGTTAATGTAAAACAAGATACACACATCATAAACAGGACAAGAATCAATGATTTACTACTAATGGGGTCCCTCTCTCCTTCAGTTACTTATCCATACTGAAGAATTTTCCCTCTCGTACTTTGTAGGGATCCACCACAGAGATCTCAGCTACAGCCTCCACTGTCTCTTCTCCTATGTGGCTAGAGTTGCTTTTTGGCCCAGGCTGCCTCAATATACCCAATGTTCCCACCCAGATAGTCCCTCCAAAAGAGGCTTGTCTACATTACAGGCGATGGAACGGAACACCAGATCGGGAGACTGTCCTGTGGGGTTTACAGGCTTGTGTGTGTGGGTGTGTGGGTGTGAGGAGATGGGTGTTCTTTGACCGCACCCTGCTATGTGCCCGCCCACTTGCCCGGCCACAATCTAGGTCACAGCTTCTTGAATGTGACCACCTCAGTCGGGCACTATTACTGCCTTGGCACTAGTGTTGTTGTAAAGAGCATGGTGAATTGCAAATGGCTTGAAGTCATTTGCAATTCTCTCCCTCTTTCTCTCTCTCTCTCTCTGGTTAATATGCCAGAAATAAATGGGATTATGTTGTACGCTGCCATTTCCTCCATCAAGACTGTATCTTGTGTTTAGTTTGCTGGAGGCTTCTCTCTCTCTCGCGCGCGCGCACACGCACGCACTTTCACTCTCGCTCTCGCGCTCTCTCTCCCCCTGAGAGTAGCTGTTGACCACCCACAAGGTGATATGCATTGTGCCCCGTTTAAGTGGGCCAGAGGAGATTTTCTGAGATTCTCAAAGCCTGGTGTTGAGAGGTGTGTGTTTGAGGTAAACTGTTGCTGTGACGCTGCGCTACGGCTTATGCCTCTGAGATAACGCTCTCTTGAAACAAGTGTAAGAAAACAGAGAGCTTTGAATAGATGTAGGCTTTAGCGCAAGATTGGAGAGGAAAGGAGAGGAGAAGAGAAGAGAAGAAAAGAGAGAGGAGAGGAGAGGAGAAGAGAAGAGAAGAGAAGAGAAGAGAAGAGAAGAGAAGAGAAGAGAAGAGAAGAGAAGAGAAGAGAAGAGAAGAAAAGAGAAGAGAAGAGAAGAGAAGAAAAGAGGAGAGGAGAGGAGAGATAGAAGAGGAGAGGAGAGAGGAGAGGAGAAATAGGAGAGGAGAGGAGAGGAGAAGAGAAGAGAAGAGAAGAAAAGAGGGGAGGAGAGATAGAAGAGGAGAGGAGAGAGGAGAGGAGAGGAGAAATAGGAGAGGAGAGGAGAGAGGAGAGGAGAAATAGGAGAGGAGAAGAGAAGAGAAGAGAAGAGAAGAGAAGAGAAGAGAAGAGAAGAGGAGAGGAGAGGAGAGGAGAGGAGAGGAGAGGAGAGGAGAGGAGAGAAGAGGAGAGGAGAGAGGAGAGGAGAGGAGAAATAGGAGAGGAGCAGAGAGGAGAGGAGAGATTGGAGAGAGGAGAGGAGCGGAGAGGAGAGATAGGAGAGGAGCAGAGAGGAGAGGAGAGAGGAGAGATAGGAGAGGAGAGATAGGAGAGGAGAGGAGAAGAGAAGAGAAGAGAAGAGAAGAGAAGAGAAGAGAAGAAAAGAGGAGAGGAGAGAGAGGAGAGATAGGAGAGGAGCAGAAGCACTTGACTTTTTGCCAGAGGAACAACACAGACCTGACAGTATTTGCCAGGTACATCTCAACCGATCTGCGTTTTTCTGTGCCAAACAAATGTGGTGACAGGTGTTGCAGTCAGCTGCTCCGCGTCCGTACTGCCCACAGTTTGAATAACTCACTGAAGGGTAGTACTGTATTGGGGAACAGGCCCTTCAGGCACAGATATACATACAGATAGGGGCATCAGATGTCCATGTATCACCCTGACCACCCCATCACACTCCTGTTTCTCTCACCCTTATGTGAACTTTCAGAAGGCTTCAATAACAGAGGCTGTATACATACAGAGAGGACAAGCGGTCCCCCAAACAGCCGTGCTAAATATGAATGATTCCAGCACCATCTGCATGCTAATCTGAATAACGTCTCCAAAGACCCACTTCGTCCACCCAGGCTTTGAAAAGAAAACATCTACAGAAATTCTCTGTTTTCCTGGCTCTAAAAGGATGAAAGAATCCCACAGAGAGACCAGTGTTTGTCATTAGGGCACTCAATGTGCAGCTTTTTATGAAGCAACAGGAAAACTGTTGAATTCAATGGCTAATTTGATTTGAGCCAAGTTTAAAATAAATGTGAAATTATCATTTGTGTTTGTTTGCTGGTCTTTCCTGTGCTTATCTGTCTGGCACACAGCTCCCTTGATGTTTCTCTGTGAATCTCAGCACACACAGAGCAGACTGCTGAGGAGAAAGCACATCAAACTCATGGCGAAGTGACTCAAAACAGTAGTGTTGACGATAGCAGAAAATAACAACAGCGGTGACCTTATCGTCACCCCAGCGCCTGTCTTTCAGCACAAGTCAGACTTGTTATCTTATCTTTGCACTGGAAAAATGAAAAAAAATGAAGAGAGAGAGAGAGAGAGAGAGAGAGAGAGAGAGAGAGAGAGAGAGAGAGCAAGAGAGCAAGAGAGATCGGGTGTTGATTGTTGGTGTCTTTTGAACAGAAGTGTACAGAATTACAGTCTGTGTTCTCCACATTGGTCACAGATGGGTTAGCATCTTCTGTCTCAGAATAAACACACACACACACACGCCCCTCTCTTCAGCCATGTAGCAGGACTTTGTGGAGGCTGGCATGTTTTTGGTAGTGCTGCACCATGCCACTGCTGGATACCGATTACGGTTTTGCCTGCTACTTACTAAAACATACGGTTTAGTTAAAACATTAGCAGGGAGCAACTGAAATCAGCATACTAGGCTCGTCCATACTGAGAATGCATCATTTCATTTCCCAACATTCGTTCATTTTGGTTACATGACCTTTTCTGGTTATCAGCTGTTGTTGTCAAAAACGTGTGTGTCCGGAAGAGGACCGTCTTCCTCAGTAGTGTGCAGTGAATCCTACGAGACAGAAAAGCCTAAAATGACTAGGATCCTGGCATTTAAAGCAAACTCAATTCTCGAAAATGTCTTACACTATGAAACATTCTATTTTCGGAATAGCCAAAAGCCCTACTATATAGAACGCAAGGAGGGGTATTCGGACAAGGCCATAGTCTTCTGCACAAAGAATAAATGCCCACTTTTCAATAAATTAGGAAAGAACTCATGGATAGTAATTCTTAAATGTTAGTCATTGATGATTGTTATGAGGGAAAGTCCAGTGTGCCAATTCTCTTTATTATTCCTCAGTGTTTCATACGTCGTATCTAATTGGGTAGTGTGTTTGTGTGTGTCCCATCTGCTGTTAGTCCTATATCCTCTCTTCTAAGACAATTGTTTCTGTCCCAGCCATGGTCAGCCAGCTTAACCTGAGATGGTTTTTTTTACATTTATTTAACCAGGCATGTCAGTTAAGGACAAATTCTTATTTACAATGACGGCCTATCCCGGACAACTGGGCCAATTGTGCGCCACTTTATGGGGACTCCCAATCACAGCCGGCTGTGATACAGCCTGGATTCACCTCTTGCACTGAGATGCAGTGCCTTAGACCACTGCGCCACGCAGGAGCCCGCACATTGTCTGGTCAGAGGTAGCTGTGTTGTGGGATACTGTTTTAATAATGAGCTCCTCGCTGCTCATCTATCATTTATAGAGCTGCGCCTCCTCAGGTTTCTGTCCTAGCTGTCTTTATTGTTCTCATCACAGTTTCACAGTCCTTCCTCACACAACAGCATGCTTTTGTCTAGTTACCCTTAGCAACACTGTCCTCAACACTGTCCGTTCTTAATGGTTTACTGGAAGTGCAAAACACTGTCTGCCTATCCTTGGCTTTGCTATGTGTCTTTGACTCTGGAATTCCAGTCAGAGACAGGTAAGATGTTGTTATCCAGTATGTGAAGGTATCAAAAGAAGCACAAAGTCAGTGACTGTAAGGCTGTAGCTTTCTAGCTGACAATAACTGTAAGGAGTTGTTTTATGTCGAGTTGAACTGTTGGCTGATGGTCTGCTGAAATGTTCTATGTCTGTGTGTCCGTCTGTCCGTCCGTCCGTCTGTCTGTCTGTCTGTCTTTCTGTCTCTCTCTCAATTCAATTCAAGGGGCTTTACTCTCTCTCTCTCTCTCTGTTTCTCTCTCTGTTTCTCTCTCTGTTTCTCTCTCTGTTTCTCTCTCTGTTTCTCTCTCTGTTTCTCTCTCTGTTTCTCTCTCTCTCTCTCTCTCTCTCTCTCTCTCTCTCTCAGGTGCACCACGCTACATTATGACCCAGATCTGCCCTCCACCTCCATTGTCATCACCTTCCACAACGAGGCCCGCTCTACTCTGCTACGCACCATCAGGAGGTAAGAGACCCCTGAGCCTGCCCTGTTTACTGACTCTGGACTAGGTCACAGTCAGTTTGCTCTCAGACCTTTGCCTTACTCATATGGACTCCCCACTTAACCCCGACACCCAAGTGCCAAATCCCTCTATTGACTTCCCAGCCTGACCCTTGACCTTTCCCATAGCTGCCTCACTTCTGCCTCACCTCCTCCTCACCTCTCCCTGTCCGTGGGTGTCAGCAGCTTGCCTCAGCAGCTTGCCTCGGCAGCTTGCCTCAGCAGCTTTCCTCAGCAGCTTTCCTCAGCAGCTTGCCTCAGCACAATACAGCCCAGCGTCAGGCCTCCCCTGTCAACCTTTCCTGAAGCCGGTTCAGCTCTCTGTGTGAACGCTTAATGATCACGCAGAGAGTCCTGACCACCGCTCCACTCAGGAGAAACTGTCCAGTTTATGCGCCTGCCCCAAACCATTTTCATTTTCTCTGCCGTTTCAACCAATTAAAAGACAATACTTCCCAGTAGGTTACAGCCTGCCCGTCCCTGTGGTTTTTGGACGGCTTCTCCGTTTGCAACTTCATCACAATCACACACTTCTCCTGCAAAAAAAAAAAGGTTTGTAATTGCGGCCGTTGCTTCACTGCAGGCTCAGAGGCTCAGGATATAATGGTGCTTCAGGCTCCATCCCAAACAATATCAACAGAGAAGCAGCAAATAGCAGTTTACTTTTCTAATAATGAATTCATCTAGAAAACACACACGTCTCTCTCTTTCTCTCTCTCTCTCTCTCTCTCTCTCTCTCTCTCTCTCTCTCTCTCCCTCTCTCTCTCTCTCTCTCTCTCTCTCCCTCTCTCTCTCTGTATCTCTCTCAATTCAATTCAATGTGCTTTATTGGCATGACGTAACAATGTACATATTGCCAAAGCTTCCTGTGGATATTTACAATATAAAATAATAAGAATCAAAACAGGAACAACAACCAAGGAGAACAATAAGCATACATTGAACAATAACCATACATTGAACAATAAGCATACGGTAGAGGATATGTGCAGGTTGATTGGTCTGTCAGACACTGTCCCTCATCTATTTGCAAGCAGCATTATAGCGCGCTGCCAACCCACAGCTCTCTGTGTCCTCCCCCAACAGGATGGGTAGCCTACTCCCATCAGAGAGGTCTTTAAAACCTTGAATATAGGTTTCAAATTTGAATAAATGACACTCTATAATTGTTTTATGTTTTTGACATTTTGTCAGGAAATGTAGCTCTGTCTCAGGTTCTGCTGTTGTGCAGTGGTTGCACAGCCTTTCCTCTACAGGGAGCCAGGTTTTCTGTTTCTAAGGTTTTGATCAGTAACCATGGTAAAATATTTAGCCACGGTGTATTGTCGATTTAGGGCCAGATAGCACTTCATTTTGCTTTGTGCTTGTGCTTGTGCTTGTGTTTCCCAAAAAGCAATGTAGTTTTGTTTTGACTGTGTTGTAAATTTGGTTTATTCTGATTGATTGGATGTTCTGGTCCTGAGGCTTCAGTGTGTTAGTAGAACAGGTTTGTGAACTCAGCCCCAGGACCAGCTGGATGAGGGGAGTCTTTTCTTTGCTCAGCTCTTGGCATTGCAGGGCATGGTAATGATATGAGAGGGGGTCACTGTATTTTAGATGTTTTCAAAACTTAATTGCTCATTTTTGAGTTTTTATTATTAGTGGATATTGGCATAATTCTGCCCTGCATGCATTGTTTGTAGTTTTCCTCTGGACATGTAGGAGAATCTTACAGAACTCTGCATGCAGGGTTTCAATGGGGTGTTTGTTCCATTTGATGAAATCTTGTTTTGCAAGTGGACCCCATACCTCGCGGCCATAAAGTGCAATTGGTTCAATGACACATTCAATTCGTTTTAGCCAAATTTGAATAGGTATTTCAATTTTAACTTGTTTTTTTAATGGCGTAGAATGCCCTGCGTGCTTTCTCTCTCAGTTCGTTCACTGCCTCATTAAGGTGTCCACTTGAGCTTATTTTTAAACCTAAGTAATTGTAGTGTGTGCAGTACTCTATATATTTTGTACCAATTGCGAACTTTGTTCTAATTCCCTGAGATCTGGATCTTCTCTGGAAATTATTTAGTCTTTTTGGGGTTTACTGCCAGGGCCCAGGTCTGGCAGTACTGCTCTAGCAGGTCCAGGCTCTGCTGTAGGCCATGTGCTGTGGGTGACAGCAGGCATAGGTCATCTGCGAAGAGCTGGCATTTAACCTCTGAATTGTGGGGACTAACACCAGGGGCTAAGGATTTTTCTAGAATAGTGGCCAATTTGTTGATGTTTCTCTCTCTCTCTCTCTCTCTCTGTCTCTCTCTTTCTGTGCCTACCTCATTACATACATCTTTGTCCAGGGTAGTGTACTGTATACAGCACTCTGAGCCACATAGCCCAGCAGTTAAATACCTCCTGAGGTGGCACAGTACCAGTACCCTCCCTGTGGCCCTCAGGGGCCTCAGCCTCAGTGGGTGGGGTTTAATTAGCACAGTGCTCCATGTCTGTCGGCATGTTTGTGTAATCATGACGGCCTCCATTCTCCCTGCATGTAATTACACAACCTCCGCCTCACTCAGCCCTCCACCACACGCTGCGGCTGCTGCCGCCGGTGATGTAGCTAATAAGAAAAACAACAACAACCCTCATCTCCTGAGATTTCTCTGCATTAATCAAGTTCTCTGGGGTTCATGGGCTGGTTAGACCTAGATAGACCCCCTGACGCACAGCCCACCAGAATCCTCAGCCAGTCTGTCTGTTAGCCCATCTCTCTCTCTCTCTCTCTCTCTCTCTCTCTCTCTCTCTCTCTCTCTCTCTCGTTCTCTGACGCCAGAACCAAACATTGATACAGAGCGAAGTTGAAAAGCAGGCTGTGGACCTCTCTCTTTGATTTGTGTTAGTGCTGACATAGGCTATTACTAGAATCCAGCCCTCAGAACCCTCAGAGGTGGAGAGGGGAGGGGGGGGGGGGACCCTCTTCAGACCCTGCTCTCCCAAGACAGTGCTGGGACCGATAGATCAGGAGAAGAGAGGGGAAGGGGAGGAGAATAATATGGAAGTGAGAAGAGGGGAGGGTAAGGGACGAGAGGTAGAGATAATGAATACACAGAGGAGATGAGAGTGGAAAGTAGAGGAAAATAAATTAGAGGAAAGGAGGGGATTGAAAGAAGAGGAATAGTGAAGTCAGGAGAGGTGAGGAGAGGTGAGGTGAGGTGAGGAGAGGTGAGGTGAGGAGAGAAGGATAGGATAGGCCTGTGTTTTCATATCCCCAGCAGGTAGAGCAAACTAAAGAACAGGGAAACAGTCATTGACCCCATACTACACCGGGATGCTATATTCTACTGATGTTTGACGAGACGCTCTCTGTGCCAGACAGCCATAGAGGAGAAGGAGGTGGTGGAAACTTGTCTTAATGGGTTGTGAGTAGTGTGATTAACACAGAGCGGTGCCGCACACTGGCGCCTTCAGGACACACTCATGACGATCAGTACTAAACAAATGAGAAAATACCCACTGGGGGGAAAAAACTGGTTGAATCAACGTTGTTTCCACGTAATTTCCTCCCAAAAACATTCCATGTGATGACGTTGAATCGACGTGGAAAATGTATTGGATTTGCAAAAAGTCATCAACGTAAAGGAATTATCTCAAAACTAAATGTTGAAATGACGTCTGTGCCCGGTGGGTAATGTAGACTATATTATTTTCCAAATGTCACCTATTCCTGCATGTGCCACAATGGATTTTATTGATGCTGTGTTTACTCATAATGTATTCCTCCTACTCAGGCATTTTGGAATGCATCAGGAGAAACAGAAATGAATTTGGCAGTCAAAGGGCTTCTCTCCTGTGTTTGGGTGGTGAGTGTGGACGCAAAGTGCTGAGCCACCCCATAAACACAGCAGGAATCAATATAATGACATTCTAAGACCGCAATGTACAGTAAACACATTTCTACCGCTCTGCTAACCCTTTTGATTGCCGGTAGTAATTCCACATGGTTTGTGTTAGCTTCATTTTGAAAGGACATATTACCTAACCTGGCTTTGGAATGCTGCCAATTCATCCGTTTTTGTATTGAAAATGGTTAATTGCCTAATATTTGTAGGTTTCCAGCTCTGTCCCCCCCCCAAAAAAAAAAATCTTTCAAAAAAAATCTTTCATCTAGCAGTCATCTGACAATCAATAATAGATTTGGCGTACGGTACTGTCTACATCCAGCGTACACTAAATGTTTTCTCAGTGGGTTTGATGTTCTTGGAACAGTCAAAGTGTCGTAGCCAAATTCTACAGTATCGGTCTGGACCCAGTTTTGGAACTCCCACATGAGACTCTCAACTCAATTGTGTTTTCTCAGAACTTCTCGCCACATTTACCACTGACTCACACACTATATTAGGTATTTTACATGGTTCGAGAGAACTTTCACTTACATGTTATTCATGCCCAATACATTGCATTTTAGTCTTCATATGAAACCGACTGATTGTCATAAAAAGAGGGGAAAATACAGTCTAGAATAAAGTCTACAGCAGACAGTAGTGATGATGCTGTTCTAGATATAGCCCACAGGGCTATAGTCATCCGCCTCCCCTGATTAGGCTGCATTTAGAAGCTGAATCAGGGCTCTGTCTTACTGTAAAGCTTTTCCCGTTGCCACCAGGAACGGATTTCTGTCAGGGGCATTAATAAAGGCATGAGGATCAGGCGCCAGTGGAGGGTGGATGGAGCGGGATAGAGAGGGAGGGAAGAGGAGGGGGAGAGGAGGAGGGGAATGGAGTGATGAATGGGTCCAGCATGCACAGCGATAGAAGAACAGACCTCCAAGCCTGACAGCCCTCCAATTATTCACCAAGACAGGAGAGGAGGAGAGAGAGAGAGAGATAGGGAGAGAGAGAGAGAGAGATAGAGAGAGAAGGCGGGGGTGGAAAGACAGTGAGAGAAAGGAAGGGAAAGTGAGAGATGCCCTCACACCATGCTACAAATCACACAGCAAATCCACCTTGAGTCCTGTGAGCATCACTGTGTTGTCCCCTTCCATAATTTCACCGCTATCACCGGAGCACGCCTGACCAGTAATGGGACAGGGATGGTTATGCTGATTGGCTGTCTGGGTAGACATGCTCTGCTCTCCACTGGTGTGTGTAATCTCTCCAGGAAGTTGGCCAGGCTGAGAGGAGAGGAGAAGAGAGGAGAGAGGTTTAGCTTTAGGTGGGAGGAGTGGTGTAGATCAGGGAATAGAGAGAGAGAGAGAGAGATAATTTGTGGGTGTGGTAGGTAGAGGGAATGAGGGCCTGCGAGGGAGGAGAAGAGGGTGGATGTGCCTTGATTCAGACTGGGATAAAAGGTGAAGTAATTTGAGGGAGGTGGTGCAGCTCTCTCTCCATCTCTTCTCGCTCCATGACCTGCTGTTCAGCCATGTGCCCCAGGAGAGGAGAGATAATGTTAGAGGGGGATTCCAGTGTGGTTCTTATAAAGTGAGAGTTTAATATGAAAGGATGGTGTTAGGAGGAAAAAGAGCTACAGCCAGAAAGAGTGTTCCTGTATTTTCCCATACACTTAATAGAAAACCATCCAAATTTAATTTTGGGGGCTGATGTTATGAATTTTTAATTTTTAATCTTCAGAACTAATGAAATAGTGTTGGTTTATTAACCGTAATGCCATTCTCAGTTTTTCCCATAATGTGGGGGAAAAGTAGATTACAGTACTTGCAGCTCTGTAACGATTGTCGTCTTTAAGAAATGCAATAGTTTCTACTAACTCTACTGTTTCTCCCCTTTCCTTTTGCAGTGTGCTGAACCGGACGCCTGTCCACCTGATTCACGAGATCATCCTGGTAGATGACTACAGTGAGGATGGTGAGTAGAGTAGATCATCCTGATGCTGTAGGTGACTACAGTGAGGATGGTGAGTAGAGTAGAGAAGATTATCCTGGTGCTGTAGGTGACTACAGTGAGGATGGTGAGTAGAGTAGATCATCCTGGTGCTGTAGATGACTACAGTGAGTTATGGTGAGTAGAGTAGAGTAGATCATCCTGGTACTGGAGATGACTACAGTGGGGATGGTGAGTAGAGTAGATCATCCTGATGCTGTAGGTGACTACAGTGAGGATGGTGAGTAGAGTAGATCATCATGATGCTGTAGGTGACTACAGTGAGGATGGTGAGTAGAGTAGAGTAGATCACCCTGATGCTGTAGGTGACTACAGTGAGGATGGTGAGTAGAGTAGAGAAGATCATCCCGGTGCTGTAGGTGACTACAGTGAGTTATTGTGAGTAGAGTAGATCATCCTGATTCTGTAGATGACTACAGTGAGTTATGGTGAGTAGAGTAGAGAAGATCATCCTTGAACTGTAGATGACTACAGTGAGTTATGGTGAATAGAGTAGAGATCATCCTGGTGCTGTAGGTGACTACAGTGAGTTATGGTGAGTAGAGTAGATCATCCTGATTCTGTAGATGACTACAGTGAGTTATGGTGAGTAGAGTAGAGAAGATCATCCTGGTACTGTAGATGACTACAGTGAGTTATGGTGAGTAGAGTAGAGAAGATCATCCTGGTACTGTAGATGACTACAGTGAGTTATGGTGAGTAGAGTAGATCATCCTGGTGCTGTAGATGACTACAGTGAGTTATGGTGAGTAGAGTAGATCATCCTGGTACTGTAGATGACGACAGTGAGTTATGGTGAGTAGAGTAGATCACCCTGGTACTGTAGATGACGACAGTGAGTTATGGTGAGTAGAGTAGATCATCCTGGTACTGTAGATGACTACAGTGAGTTATGGTGAGTAGAGTAGAGAAGATCATCCTGGTACTGTAGATGACTACAGTGAGGATGGTGAATAGAGTAGAGATCATCCTGGTGCTGTAGATGACTACAGTGAGTTATGGTGAGTAGAGTAGATCATCCTGGTGCTGTAGATGACTACAGTGAGTTATGGTGAGTACAGTAGATCATCCTTGTACTGTAGATGACTACAGTGAGTTATGGTGAGTAGAGTAGAGAAGATCATCCTGGTACTGTAGATGACTACAGTGAGTTATGGTGAGTAGAGTAGATCATCCCGGTACTGTAGGTGACTACAGTGAGTTATGGTGAGTAGAGTAGCTCATCCTCGTACTGTAGATGACTACAGTGAGTTATGGTGAGTAGAGTAGATCATCCTGGTACTGTAGGTGACTACAGTGAGTTATGGTGAGTAGAGTAGATCACCCTGGTACTGTAGATGACAACAGTGAGTTATGGTGAGTAGAGTAGATCATCCTGGTACTGTAGGTGACTACAGTGAGTTATGGTGAGTAGAGTAGCTCATCCTTGTACTGTAGATGACTACAGTGAGTTATGGTGAGTAGAGTAGAGAAGATCATCCTGGTACTGTAGATGACTACAGTGAGTTATGGTGAGTAGAGTAGATCATCCTGGTGCTGTAGATGACTACAGTGAGTTATGGTGAGTAGAGTAGATCATCCTGGTACTGTAGATGACGACAGTGAGTTATGGTGAGTAGAGTAGATCACCCTGGTACTGTAGATGACGACAGTGAGTTATGGTGAGTAGAGTAGATCATCCTGGTACTGTAGATGACTACAGTGAGTTATGGTGAGTAGTGTAGAGAAGATCATCCTGGTACTGTAGATGACTACAGTGAGGATGGTGAATAGAGTAGAGATCATCCTGGTGCTGTAGGTGACTACAGTGAGTTATGGTGAGTAGAGTAGCTCACCCTTGTACTTTAGATGACTACAGTGAGTTATGGTGAGTAGAGTAGAGTAGAGTAGAGTAGATCATCCTGGTGCTGTAGATGACTACAGTGAGTTATGGTGAGTACAGTAGATCATCCTGATGCTCTAGATGACTACAGTGAGTTATGGTGAGTAGAGTAGTCATCCTGATGCTGTAGATGACTACAGTGAGTTATGGTGAGTAGAGTAGATCATCCTGGTACTGTAGATGACTACAGTGAGTTATGGTGAGTAGAGTAGATCATCCTTGTACTGTAGATGACTACAGTGGGTTATGGTGAGTAGAGTAGAGTAGAGTAGAGTAGATCATCCTGGTGCTGTAGATGACTACAGTGAGTTATGGTGAGTACAGTAGATCATCCTGATGCTGTAGATGACTACAGTGAGTTATGGTGAGTAGAGTAGATCATCCTGGTGCTGTAGATGACTACAGTGAGTTATGGTGAGTACAGTAGATCATCCTGATGCTCTAGATGACTACAGTGAGTTATGGTGAGTAGAGTAGATCATCCTGGTGCTCTAGATGACTACAGTGAGTTATGGTGAGTAGAGTAGATCATCCTGATGCTGTAGATGACTACAGTGAGTTATGGTGAGTAGAGTAGATCATCCTGATGCTGTAGATGACTACAGTGAGTTATGGTGAGTAGAGTAGATCATCCTGATGCTGTAGATGACTACAGTGAGTTATGGTGAGTAGAGTAGATCATCCTGATGCTGTAGATGACTACAGTGAGTTATGGTGAGTAGAGTAGATCATCCTGGTACTGTAGATTATTACAGTGAAGATGGTGAGTAGAGTAGATCATCCTGGTGCTGTATATGACTACAGTGAGTTATGGTGAGTAGAGTAGATCATCCTGGTACTGTAGATTACTACAGTGAAGATGGTGAGTAGAGTAGAGGAGAAGCTGTGAGCAGAGATAGAGCTGATTCCAGCAGGAGGCAGTGTGGAAAGGGATTGGAGATCGATGAGACGAGCTCTCCCATTCTGGGTCATCTGCCGGAATAAAAGTGTCAGTGATTTAAAATATTTCCCCTGTCTCTGTCAATGTGTTTATTGCAATTCATGTCCAGTACCATGCAATGTGTGGGTGACAGTGTTGAGGACATTGCATCTGACCCTGAATCAAATGCTCTCTTTCAGCAAACGACTGCCTTCTACTCACCAAGTTGCCCAAAGTAAAGTGTCTTCGGAATGACAGGAGAGAAGGTAACGTAGTTCATTCGTGTGTGTGTGTGTGTTGAGAGTATTTTATCCGTGCAGTACACAATTGTGTCCTCAACTTGAACACATACCATTGAGCCCACCACCAGTTTTAGAGCCGAATGTTGTCATGAGGCGATAACAGTAGACCAGGAGGATGGTTCACCTGATTGGAGCACTAGTAGCCTGCCTGCAGTAGATGATTTCAGAGCACAGGGAAAAGCACCCGTTGTGAGCAGTGGCGGAGTGGTGCCTGGAGAAATGCATATACCCTAACTTGGCAAAATCACTCTCATACGGCTCGCCTGGTGAACAAAACCCACTGGACACACACTGGTAGAATCAACATTGTTGTAACGTCATTTCAGTATGGAATAGACATTGAAATGACATCTGTGCCCAGTGGGATGATGCCCCTGTGTGAAACCGTTTATGTTTTAAATGGAAAACTGGAACAAATTGAGTTTTCTAAGTCCACAACATTGCTGAAACCACATCAGGAGATGTATTTTTGAGAGGGTGTAGTTGCCCTTTAATTCAATTGGGCACCTAGCAAGAGACATTTGATTTCTTTACTGTAGTCCACAATGTAGGTCTACTGCAATGAACACAATGGGAGACAGAGAGCTGGTTTCAAGCGCAGAGTGCAGCAGGTGTTTATTTGTAAAGGACCACAGGAGGAGGCAGGTAGCTGGGTCCAGGGGCAGGCAGAAGGTCATACACAGGAGGAGGCAGGTAGCTGGGTCCAGGGGCAGGCAGAAGGTCATACACAGGGGGGCCAAAAAAGGAAACCGTACAGGCAGGGAAAAGGCTAGTAACGTCATCCGGGAGATCAGGCAATCGGTTGATAACAGGAAATTCAATCTAAAGTACAGGCATGGAATAGGCAAAAGGCATCATTAGTGAGGCAGGTCAAAACTATCATACACAGGGGATTAAATTACGGGAAACCCAACGCTCCGAATAGAAGTGTGTCACAAAACAAACAATACCTCACAATGATGGAGGGCAAAGAACTGAACTAAATTGTGTGTGATAATGACATACAGGTGTGTGAACAGGTGATCAGAATTCAGGTGATTGGGATCTGGAGAGTGAGCTTCATTCAGGGGATCTAGGTGTTTGAGAGTGTGAGCTGGAAAGTGGGCTGGAGAGTGAGCTGCATTCAGGGGATCTATCAAATCAAATCAAAGTGTATTTGTCACGTGCGCTGAATACAACAGGTGTAGACCTTACAGTGAAATACTTACTTACAGGCTCTAACCAATAGTGCAGAAAAGGTATTAGGTGAACAATAGGTAGGTAAAGAAGTAAAACAACAATAAAAAGACAGGCTATATACAGTAGCGAGGCTATAACAGTAGCGAGGCTACATATAGACACCGGTTAGTCAGGCTGATTGAGGTAGTATGTACAGTGGGGCAAAAAAGTATTTAGTCAGCCACCAATTGTGCATGTTCTCCCACTTAAAAAGATGAGAGAGGCCTGTAATTTTCATCATAGGTACACTTCAACTATGACAGACAAAATGAGAAAAAAAATGAATTTATTTGCAAATTATGGTGGAAAATAAGTATTTGGTCAATAACAAAAGTTTATCTCAATACTTTGTTATATACCCTTTGTTGGCAATGACAGAGGTCAAATGTTTTCTGTAAGTCTTCATAAGGTTTTCACACACTGTTGCTGGTATTTTGGCCCATTCCTCCATGCAGATCTCCTCTAGAGCAGTGATATTTCGGGGCTGTTGCTGGGCAACACGGACTTTCAACTCCCTCCAGAGATCTGGAGACTGGCTAGGCCACTCCAGGACCTTGAAATGCTTCTTACGAAGCCACTCCTTCGTTGCCCGGGCGGTGTGTTTGGGATCATTGTCATGCTGAAAGACCCAGCCACGTTTCATCTTCAATGCCCTTGCTGATGGAAGGAGGTTTTCACTCAAAATCTCACGATACATGGCCCCATTCATTCTTTCCTTTACATGGATCAGTCGTCCTGGTCCCTTTGCAGAAAAACAGCCCCAAAGCATGATGTTTCCAACCCCATGCTTCACAGTAGGTATGGTGTTCTTTGGATGCAACTCAGCATTCTGTGGGAGCAATTATTAAGAAATGGAAGACATACAAGACCACTGATAATCTCCCTCGATCTGGGGCTCCACGCAAGATCTCACCCCGTGGGGTCAAAATGATCACAAGAACGGTGAGCAAAAATCCCAGAACCACACGGGGGGACCCACTTGCTTCAAGATGTCCACCATTGTTCCTGTACCCAAGAAAGCAAAGGTAACTGAACTAAATGACTATCGCTAGTTAAGGATCATATCACCCTAGATCCTCTTCAATTTGCTTACCACTCCAATAGATCCACAGACGATGCCATCACCGGGGGAACACTGCCTGCCCTCCAGGACACCTAAAGCACCCGATATCACAGGAAGGCCAAAAAGATCATCAAGGACATCAACCACCCGAGCCACGGCCTGTTCGCCCTGCTATCATCCAGAAAGCTCAGTACAGGTGCATCGAAGCTGGGACTGAGAGACTGAAAAACAGCTTCTATCTCAAGGCCATCCGACTGTTAAACAGTTATCAATAGCCGGCTACCACCCAGTTACTCAACCCTGCACCTTAGAGGCTGCTGCCCTATGTAAATAGACATGGAATCACTGGTCACTTTAATAGTGTTAACACACTGCTTTACTCATCTCATATGTATATACTGTATTCTAATCTACTGTATTTTAGTCAATGCCACTCCAACATTGCTCGTCCTAGTATTTATGTATTTCTTAATTCCATTCTTCACTTTTAGATTTGTGCGTGTTGTTGTGAATTGTTAGATACTACTTCAATGTTGGAGCAAAGAACACAAACATTTCGCAACATCCGCAATAACGTCTGCGAAATATGTGTATGTGACCAATAACGTTTGATTTGATTGGAAATCTACACTGGAGTTGCTTACCAAGAAGACAGTGAATGTTCTTGAGTGGCAGGAACATTCACTGTTACAGTTTTGACTTAAATCTACTTGAAAATCTGTGGCAAGACCTGAAAATGGTTGTCTAGCAATGATCAACATCCAATTTGACAGAGTATGAAGAATTTTGAAAATAATCATATGCAAATGTTGCACAATCCAGGTGTGGAAAGCTCTTAGAGACTTACCCAGAAAGACTCACAGTTATAAACGCTGCCAAAAGTGCTTCTACAAAGTATTGACTCAGGGGTGTGGATATTCATGCAAATTAGATACTTATGTAAATGAGATACTTCTGTTTTTCATTTTCATACATTTGCATAAAGTAAAAACATGTTTTTACTTTGTCATTATGGGGTATTGTGTGTAGGTGAGAAAATGTTTTATTTCATCCATTTTGAATTTAGTCTGTAACACAACAAAATGTAGAATAAGTCAAGGGGTGTGAATACTTTCTGAAGGCACTGTAAGTGTCATAGATACATCATGATCCCAACTAGACAACATGTGAATCTAGTCTGTGTATCTCTATAATGTATTAGATCAACACATCAAAAGGTTGACTGGTATACAGTCTGAGCACTACTAAACAGGAAACTATTAGATTGCATTATGAGTCATTGTTTTCAGGAAACTCATATGTCATGATGATTATTTTGCAGCTCCCTGTGTCACCTTTTATATAAATCCACAGGGGTGTTCTCAGTGATGCCATATAAATAGCTTTTAAATAGGGCTAGTTTTAAAAAGCAAACTGAAAAAGGCTGAAAAGCAGCATGTGCGGCTTGCTAGTTAAAAGCCCTCCACCCTTTCTGTCTGTTAAGGCAGAGAGTCATCAGATTCAGCACATTATACAGTCTGTGAAATATAAAGTTGAAAAGCTGAGAGGTGGAATCAGACAGTAACGAGATGCAGATTGCTGTGCGTGGATAGAGGTGCCCCAGCGCTCAAAGGCGTTTGAAGTTCCCCTGATAGGTGGGTTCAGTGGAGGGCTAATGGATATGAACCCCATCTCACCTCACAGGCTGACAATCTGACATCCCAAAATCTCCAAAAGCAGCTTCACCTAGTAACACCAAGGGGTATGGATACTATCTGACAGCATCCACCTCAGTTACTTTATAATACAGGAAGATATGGGGCTGTTTTGATCATTGTTGAAGCCTTCAGTGTCTTAAAGTATTTCATGGTAGACTGGCGCAATAGACTGTTGTCATTGCCAAACATTTTCTTGTACTTTCATGTATTTTATGTTTATTCCCCTAGTTGTCATTGTACTCAGTGACTGAAATGCATGAAACCTCCTCTTGCAAACAAACCTAAAACCCAGTGTACCTTCTTGACTTGTTCTCAGCCTGTGATAGATAAGGGGGGTGATGAGACAGAGCATGGATTATATCGTAAAACCTCTTTTAGAACAGTGATTAGGAGCCTTGGTGTGAAGAAGAGAGAGATCAATCCATTAATAAACAGTCAAAAAAGAAACGTCCCTGTTTCAAGACCCTGTCTTTCAAAGATAATTTGTAAAAATCCAAATAACTTCACAGATCTTCATTGTAAAGGGTTTAAACACTGTTTCCCATGCTTGTTCAATGAACCATAAACAATTAATGAACATGCACCTGTGGAACGGTCGTTAAGACATTAGCAGTTTACAGGCGGTAGGCAATTAAGGTCACAGTTATGAAAACTTAGGACACTAAAGAGGCTTTTCTACGGACCCTGAAAAACGCCAAAAGAAAGATGCCCAGGGTCCCAGCTCATCTGCGTGAATGTGCCTTAGGCATGCTGCAAGTAGGCATGAGGACTGCAGATGTGACCAGGGCAATAAATTGCAATGTCCGTACTGTGAGACGCCTAAGACAGCGCTACAGGGAGACAGGACGGACAGCTGATCGTCCTCGCAGTGGAAGACCACGTGTAACAACATCTGCACAGGATTGGTACATCCGAACATCACACCTGCGGGACAAGTACAGGATGGCAACAACAACTGCCCGAGTTACACCAGGAACGCACAATCCCTCCATCAGTGCTCAGACTGTCCGCAATAGGCTGAGAGAGGATGGACTGAGGGCTTATAGGCCTGTTGTAAGGCAGGCCCTCACCAGACATCACCAGCAACAACGTCGCCTATGGGCACAAACCCACCGTTGCCGGACCAGACAGGGCTGGCAAAAAGTGCTCTTCACTGACGAGCCGCGGTTTTGTCTCACCAGGGGTGATGGTCGGATTCGCATTTGTCGTCTAAGGAATGAGCGTTACACCGAGGCCTGTACTCTGGAGCAGGATCGATTTGGAGGTGGAGGGTCCGTCATGGTCTGGGGCGGTGTGTCACAACATCATCGGACTGAGCTTCATGTCATTGCAGGCAATCTCAACGCTGTGCGTTACAGGGAAGACATCCTCCTCCATCATGTGGTACCCTTCCTGCAGGCTCATCCTGACATGACCCTACAGCATGACAATGCCACCAGCCATACTGCTCGTTCTGTGTGTGATTTCCTGCAAGATAGGAATGTCAGTGTTCTGCCATGGCCAACGAAGAGCCCGGATCTCAATCCCATTGAGCAGATCTGGGACCTGTTGGATCGGAGGGTGAGGGCTAGGGCCATTCCCCCCAGAAATGTCCGGGAACTTGCAGGTGCCTTGGTGGAAGAGTGGGGTAACATCTCACAGCAAGAACTGGTAAATCTGGTACAGTCCATGAGGAGGAGATGCACAGCAGTACTTAATGCAGCTGGTGGCCACACCAGATACTGACTGTTACTTTTGGGACACATTATTCCATTTCTGTTAGTCACATGTCTGTGGAACTTGTTCAGTTTATGTCTCAGTTGTTGAAACTTGTTATGTTAATACAAAGATTTACACATGTTAAGTTTGCTGAAAATAAATGTAGTTGACAGTGAGTGGATGTTTCTTTTTTTGCTGAGTATAGGTGAAGCTTTTCAGTGATTCTCTGTTTGGAAATATGGACCTGGCTCATCAGAAAACGCCATTGATCTGGCAGGGTGGCAGGAACATCATCAAACAGTGAGTGGGTGTGGGGAGAAACAGAGGGGTGGTCCTCTGTAGCTCAGCCGTAAGAACATGGCTCTTGCAATGCCAGGATCGTGTGTTCGTTTCCCGGCACTACCCATACATAAAAAATGTACGCACGTATGACTGTGAGTGCATTTTGGATGAAAGCGTCTGCTCAATGGCATATATTATATTAAGGGTGAAGGGGGTGTGGGGGGAGGATTAAAGAGTGTGGCGATGAGGAGGGGGGCTGAAGGGGCTAGGTATGGAGTGGGTGATGGTGTTTATATACAACAGCGTTACAGTTTAATGGAACCCATTTGGACGGGGCCTCTGCCACACTATGATTGCTCAGTAGGTTGGTCGTTGTAATGACGGATAGTCCTCTGCGCCATTTACGTGTGCAGGGCCATTTACGTGTGCAGCTGTGAGGTTTTTTAGAGCCCTGCAATCTCAGGTCTGCCTGTCGCGACCTGCCATTGCTTGCTATCATTTTTCATTCGGACCCTGGGATTGATATTGACTTTTACGGGTCAGTTATGAACATGGGTGGCAGGTAGCCTAGTGGTTAAGAGTGTTGGCCCAGTAACTGAAAGGTTGCTGCTTCAAATCCCTGGGCCGACTAGTTGATATACCCTTGAGCTAAGCACTTAACCCTAATTGCGCCTGCAAGTCACTCTGGATGAGAGTGTCTGCTAAATTACTTAAATGTAATGTTGATGAGGGAGCACATTTTAATGGAATGGGATGATGATTTGAAATCTGTAGTTAACAAGTGCTGTTCGAAATAGTTGTTCTCGTGTATGTCGTTGTGGCGAGACAGGAGTGTGAGGTATTATGGGTAATTAGATTCCAGCTGTACTAATGAAAAGCAGAGACCTCCAATCTCAAGACAACTTCCAAGATTCCACCCACAACAATAAGAAATGTCTCTCCGATAATACCTAATCAAGTAAAAAAAGTCATTACAACACCAATTAGATTGTATCTTTAAACCAATTCAGGGGTTTTCTCAAAAACAAATGGTGTCACTAGGCTGTTGTTATGCTGTCCTCTTTGTATTCCTGGAGCTGGAGGTTTCATTAGCCACCCTCAGTGTTCCACTACAGTGTTGATGAGCGTGTTTGTGTGTAGGGGGCCTGGGTGTAGTTAACAGTCTTTAATGCTACAAACAGCAGAAGCTGTTATGCAATGTCAACCTCTATCAGGCTTTATTAGTGAATGTAATCACTCTGCACACGCACACGCACACACACACACACACACACACACACACACACACACACACACACACACACACACACACACACACACACACACACACACACACACACACACACACACATAAATGATTTATTCTCACTCACTCTCTCTCTCTCTCTCTCTCTCGCTCTCTTTCTTTCCTTCTCTCTCCCTCTTGCTTTCTCTCTCTCACTCTGGTCTGTAAAGGCATCTACCGCAGCAACCCTCCTTTAACACGAGCTCTGTTCTGTACAGAGTCAGGCTTCCTCTAGCAACTGTTGAGGGGAGGTGAGCTCAGCCATCCAGAAAATAAAGTGTTATTGAGGATGAAATGGGTTTTTTAATTGGCTGGAGTCCCGGCGTAGTGCGGAACTTACAGGGGAGTCCTGCAATTTCATACAATGACACTCCGTCCTATGTCAGGGACTATTGATTTCGCTCTTTAGACCAGACAGAATGTCTGATCATTGAGACTTCTGAACAGTGTGATGTCCCCATTTAGGCCCTCATCTCTAAGGGCTGTAATTGCTTCGCTGCACCATAAACAGACACAAATGGCTTTTTTATAACCTCCCTTGTCTCCACGCATGAAATGGACAATACAGGGACTTCACTGTGTTCAGAGTATCTGAGAAGAAACACTTACAACATCATATTTGACAGTGGTTGAGTTTAGACACGGTGGTTGGGTTTAGACACGGTGGTTGGGTTTAGGGTTTAGACACGGTGGTTGGGTTTAGACACGGTGGTTGGGTTTAGACACGGTGGTTGGGTTTAGGGTTTAGACACGGTGGTTGGGTTTAGACATGGTGGTTGGGTTTAGACACGGTGGTTGGGTTTAGGGTTTAGACACGGTGGTTGGGTTTAGACACAGTGGTTGTGTTTAGACACGGTGGTTGGGTTTAGACACAGTGGTTGTGTTTAGACACAGTGGTTGTGTTTAGACACAGTGGTTGTGTTTAGACACAGTGGTTGGGTTTAGGTACAAATCTGTCGTTCTGCCCCTGAACAGGCAGTTAACCCACTGTTCCCAGGCCGTCATTGAAAATAAGAATGTGTTCTTAACTGACTTGCCTAGTTAAATAAAGGTAAAAAAAATAAATAAAAAAAAAGACACGGTGGTTGGGTTTAGGGTTTAGACACAGTGGTTGTGTTTAGACACAGTGGTTGTGTTTAGACACAGTGGTTGTGTTTAGACACAGTGGTTGTGTTTAGACACAGTGGTTGTGTTTAGACACAGTGGTTGGGTTTAGACACAGTGGTTGTGTTTAGACACAGTGGTTGGGTTTAGACACGGTGGTTGGGTTTAGACACGGTGGTTGGGTTTAGACACGGTGGTTGGGTTTAGACACAGTGGTTGGGTTTAGACACGGTGGTTGGGTTTAGACACAGTGGTTGTGTTTAGACACAGTGGTTGGGTTTAGACACGGTGGTTGGGTTTAGACACGGTGGTTGGGTTTAGACACGGTGGTTGGGTTTAGACACGGTGGTTGGGTTTAGGGTTTAGACACGGTGGTTGGCTTTAGACACGGTGGTTGGGTTTAGACACGGTGGTTGGGTTTAGACACGGTGGTTGGGTTTAGACACAGACAGACACAGGTAGGTAGACACATGTGTATAGTGCACACACACACAGCAGTGGTTAGAGATAAGAATCTCCCTTTCTTTTCCCCTCTTTGACAGGTCTGATCCGCTCCAGGGTTCGTGGGGCGGACGCGGCTAAGGCCGGGGTCCTGACCTTCCTGGACAGTCACTGTGAGGTCAACAAAGACTGGCTGCCTCCGCTGCTCCAGAGGATCAAAGAGGTACATTTCAGGCAGTGATACATCCTACAGCCACAGTAACAGTACAGGTAGTGACGCTACATCTACAATAACAGTACAGGCAGTAACACTACATCTACGGTAACAGTACAGGCAGTGACACATCCTACATCTACAGTAACAGTACAGGCAGTGACACTACATCTATGGTAACAGTACAGGCAGTGACACTACATCTACAGTAACAGTACAGGCAGTGACACATCCTACATCTACAGTAACAGTACAGGCAGTGACACTACATCTACAGTAACAGTACAGGCAGTAACACTGCATCTACAGTAACAGTACAGGCAGAGACACATCCTACATCTACAGTAACAGTACAGGCAGTGACACATCCTACATCTACAGTAACAGTACAGGCAGTGACACATCCTACATCTACAGTAACAGTACAGGCAGTGACACATCCTACATCTACATTAACAGTACAGGCAGTGACATATCCTACATCTACATTAACAGTACAGGCAGTGACACTACATCTACAGTAACAGTACAGGCAGTGACACTACATCTACAGTATCAGTACAGGCAGTGACACTACATCTACAGTAACAGTACAGGCAGTAACACTACATCTACGGTAACAGTACAGGCAGTGACACTACATCTACAGTAACAGTACAGGCAGTGACACTACATCTACAGTATCAGTACAGGCAGTGACACTACATCTACAGTAACAGTACAGGCAGTGACACTACATGTACAGTACCAGTACAGGCAGTGACACTACATTTACAGTAACAGTACAGGCAGTGACACATCCTATATCTACAGTAACAGTACAGGCAGTGACACTACATCTACAGTAACAGTACAGGCAGTGATACTATATCTACAGTAACAGTACAGGCAGTGACACTACATCTACAGTAACAGTACAGGCAGTGACACTACATCTACAGTAACAGTACAGGCAGTGACACTGCATCTACAGTAACAGTACAGGCAGTGACACATCCTACATCTACAGTAGCAGTACAGGCAGTGACACTACATCTACAGTAACAGTACAGGCAGTGATACTATATCTACAGTAACAGTACAGGCAGTGACACTACATCTACAGTAACAGTACAGGCAGTGACACTACATCTACAGTAACAGTACAGGCAGTGACACTGCATCTACAGTAACAGTACAGGCAGTGACACATCCTATATCTACAGTAACAGTACAGGCAGTAACACTACATCTATGGTAACAGTACAGGCAGTAACACTACATCTATGGTAACAGTACAGGCAGTGACACTGCATCTACAATAACAGTACAGGCAGTGACACACCCTACATCTACAGTAACAGTACACGCAGTGACACTACAGCCACAGTAACAGTACAGGCAGTGACACTACATCTACAGTAACAGTACAGGCAGTGACACTGCATCTACAGTAACAGTACAGGCAGTGACACATCCTACATCTACAGTAACAGTACAGGCAGTAACACTACATCTATGGTAACAGTACAGGCAGTGACACTGCATCTACAATAACAGTACAGGCAGTGACACACCCTACATCTACAGTAACAGTACACGCAGTGACACTGCATCTACAGTAACAGTACAGGCAGTGACACATCCTACATCTACAGTAACAGTACAGGCAGTAACACTACATCTATGGTAACAGTACAGGCAGTGACACTGCATCTACAATAACAGTACATGCAGTGACACTACATCTACAGTAACAGTACAGGCAGTAACACTACATCTACGGTAACAGTACAGGCAGAGACGCATCCTACATCTACAGTAACAGTACAGGCAGTGACACATCCTACATCTACAGTAGCAGTACAGGCAGTGACACATCCTACTTCTACAGTAACAATACAGGCAGTGACACATTCTACAGTAACAGTACAGGCAGTGACACTACATCTACAGTAACAGTACAGGCAGTGACACTACATCTACAGTAACAGTACAGGCAGTGACACATCCTACATCTACAGTAGCAGTACAGGCAGTGACACTACATCTACAGTAACAGTACAGGCAGTGATACTATATCTACAGTAACAGTACAGGCAGTGATACATCCTAGGCATACTCTAAACCTTCTGATGGATAACCCAGAATAGAAAGAATATCCACCCCATTCACCTATAGACTTTTGACATCATTCTCCCTGAACAAAATGAAGTTTCTTGGGATCTTGAGACACTAACTGCCACCCTCCAATGATCTCCAATGTGTATTTCTCCTTTTGACAGTATACGCTACACACTTACCTGAAGGAAGAAAACCCTCACCCTGCTCTCCAACACATGCTTTGTCTTTTTGCCATATTTCTATATCTCCAGAAATGAATGATAAACTCCCTCCTAGTTTGTGTTGAGGTGGAGCATTGTGTGTTGTGAACTGTCAGTCTCAGTGACCAGCACCAACCCCACTCTTAGTGCGGCTGACGGTAGAGTGGTGTGACTGGGGTGAAAATGGCAGCTTACCTTCTGCTGTTCCGCTGATTGCCCCTAATCTGGAATAAGTGCAGTACTCCTTCCATTTGCACCAACAGCACTCTTCCCTCTCTGTCTCTGTCTCATCCCTCCATCTCCCCCATCTCCCCCAGGCTAAGACAGAGGATTGACGGTTGACTCTCTCTCGCCTTAAAAGCTCTTATACGGACATGCTGCTTTCTAAACATTGAAAGAGGCCTATGACTAATGCTGGCGGGCTTACATGTTATATTCAATTATATGCTAACCTTAATGCATGTCTGACTTCAAAGTGCTGTCTGAATCTTAATGCCCTGGTGCAGTTGCCGATGTCTGGCCTTAAAATCTCAAAAACTTGCCAACATTATTTTGGATTTGGCACTGCGAGGCATATCACAGGAAGTTATAAAATATACAGTATGTGTTAATACAGGAAGCTATTGTCTACAAACAGTCAAAATATAAAAAGAAGCAGGATTGATTTTGTTCTGAGGGAGTCATCCATCACTGTCCTCATATATACATATTTATTTAAAAATGTATTACTTATTGATTTGTGTCAATGCAGGCACAAAGACAGATGTATAGTATTCATGACACACCACACTGCTGTAATAGACCATTCCTCTCAGAGCAGCATAATGTCGGAGAAGAGAAGGATTTTTGCAATTGGTTGAAAGGGATTTGATGACTATGTATTCTTGTGTCCCGGGAAACATACCACGGCAGTCTTGGGAAGGATGGTTGCCGGTCAAGGCAAATCACCTTGACTGAACACCATAGCAGAGAGAGAGGGGGGGGGGGGGGATAGAGAGATGGGAGAAAACAAATATTTTTGAAGTAGAGCAGATGAGCATGTGTGAGACATGAGCTGAAGCTGAGGAGGCAAATCAAATGTCAGATGATGCGGTCCGACCGCCCTGGATGCTGCCTGTCACTGTGTTTGTGTGTGTGTGTGACTGTGTCAGCAGCTGAAGGTGATTCTGTTGTGGGCTTTGACTGTGACTGGGCTTGTGTCTGCCTGTCAGCGCTAACTAGTTTGTGGGTGTGTGTGAATGCTGACTGGTGTGTGAGAGTGTTTGTTTGCATGGGTGTGTGTGAAGAATATTTAGAGACATGACTTTCACACACCACCCGTTAACCTCCTCTTCACTCTGTCTGATCTGATCAAAGACACTGATCGATGTACAGTACCTTAGATTAGCTGGGCAGCCAAGGGTGAAAGACAATGAGCCCGAGAGACTGTCACATCTGTCAAGTAATTCTAAGGGCAGTTCATCAAGAAACGCAGCACAATGTATCACATTTCCTAAAGGTAGGCATTCTACCATGGTATTTCCTTGTCCTCAAGCGACTTGTAAATTAGCTCCAGAGCATTGACTGAAACATCATCCAACCTTCTGTGTGACCTACTGTATGAACATAATGCATGTTTAATCAGTGCCCTGCAGCACATCAATGCCCCTCATTACACCCACACCTTCCTCATTAACTTCAGCTGCTGAACTGTAAATAATGAATACTGAATCAAATCCCATTATTACCCTATGTCCCATTGTTACTGTATGTTTTGAACGTGGTCTCTGACTCCAGTCTCTCTCTTGCCTCCCCAGGACCCCACCTGTGTGGTGAGCCCAGTGATCGACATCATTAACATGGATACATTCGCTTACGTAGCAGCCTCCTCTGACCTCCGTGGAGGTATAGAGCTATAAGGGCTTGACCTCCCCATTTTCATCGCTCTCTCCACGTCTATGTCCCTCCCTCTCTCTATCCATCTCTTCATCTCCAGCCCTCTTTCCACCCCTGTCTAGTGCCTCCCTCTCTCCAATGACTCATCCATATTTTCATCCCTCACTCCTGACCCCATCCCTCTCTCCTTTCACTTTCCCTCCCCCAGGCTACCAGGTCTCCATTAACTGGCTAGTTGAGGCTATGCACATATACACACACACATACATACATACACACACATACATACACACACACACACACACACACACACACACACACACACACACACACACACACACACACACAGCCAGATGAACAGCTCCTATCAGTGTTCCCAGAGAACTGGATACGACAATTAATGGGGCTGATACTCCTAGGCCTCAGATTGGATATTTTAATTATTGAAGGAGCCATCTGTCATAACATGAAAAAGTTGTGGTGTCAATAGAGCCACATCGATCCACTGAGACCCGGCCCTGCCTGCCTGCAGACTGCTGCGCTAACACTCCTGGGTCTGCCTGCCAAATCAGACCCTCTCTCTCTCTCCCCTGCACACACACACACACACACACACACTCATACTGAGACGTGCACAGAAACACACATGGGCACGCATGCATTCGCAGACGCACACACATACACACATCTATACTCACACACACATGCAGACACATCTACACATACAGTAGGTATGTACATTATCAATTGAGCAAATATGCATTGGTCTTCTCATGCATATATTTGGAGACATGAAGGGCACTGCATCTGTCTCAGGACAAGACAGGATGGGCTTTTAAAAAGCTCTTGTGTGAAGGTCATTCCAAAGGGTCAGGCCAGATCAGCCATTAGCCCATGAGCCATAATCAGCCATAATTAATCATTTGAGTAATTAAATAGGAGACGTTAGCAGGAATGGTGGCTGTAATTATTGACAGTGTTCTGTCAGAGATTAATAAAGCATGTGATGAAAGAAGGGGGGTTCTGTGGATGTGAGGCTGCTGCAGCGTTTATAAACCCCGCCTTAACAGTCCACCCTCCTCCTCACCCCTCTCTTCCCATTATCCTTTTGTTATTAATCGTTTGTTCCCCTTCTCTCTGACCTGCACTGATCTCTCCTGACCCGTCTCCCTTTCTTTTCTCAACTATTGTTCTTCCCCACTCTTTCCATATCTCTCCTTCTTCTAAGTCTTCATTCTGACCTGCAATGCTCTCCTCCTGACCCTCCCCTGACTTACCCTCTCTCTCTCTCTCTCTCTCTCTCTCTCTCTCTCTCTCTCTCTCTCTCTCTCTCTCTCTCTCTCTCTCTCTCTCTCTCTCTCTCTCTCTCTCTCTCTCCCTCCCTCCTTCACCCTCCCTCATTCCCAGTTCATGTTGTGATTATCTCTCTCTCGCTCTGCCGCAGGCTTCGACTGGAGTCTACATTTCAAGTGGGAGCAGTTGTCTGCTGAACAGAAAGCCAGGAGAGCTGACCCCACCGAACCCATTAAGTAAGTGAAAGGAGGCATAAAGACGGATATTAGGGGATGGTTTGGCTGCAGATGAGAGGAGAGGGATGGAGCGGTGGAGCAGGGAAGTAGGGGACGAGGGGGTGCCCTGCTTGCCTGCCTGGCCATCCATCCCTCCGTCCTCAAGTCCAGTGACCGGCAGCATGCAGCCATGCTTTTTCTTTTTCATCTGATGGAGCAGCAGGGGAATGAATTCTCTCCCTGAGGTCTTTCACTGCACTGTGATCTAAACAGTCCATCAGGGGAGAGAGAGGGAGAGGCAGACTAGAAAGCAGCATCTGAAAGAGGCAGTTAAGCCATTGATCGCTGCAGAGATAGCAGCAGCATGATTAATGAGAAAGCAGCCCAAAGGAGTTCAGAGAGGAGACCGGACCACAGCCGATTAAAGCACCTTTGCATTATTTCGTCCAAAGAGATGTGATCCTCTTTAATTCTCCTGGCCCCAGGTGGCTCTGAATCGGGGGCAGATTATTTTAATGCTCGGCTAGAACGATTGATTGATCTCTCCCACACATCTCTCTTTCTTTCACTCTCTGTCTCTATCTCTGTTCATTTTCTGTCATAATTATAGTCCAGGTACAGGAAGGAGCATCTTTTCTAATGAAAGACTTGATACTGTTGTCACTGCATAAATGCTAATGTGTGTTTCCATGATGAATATTCACCATGCTGTGTGGGGCTTGAGAACCTTGGCTCCCACCATGCAGTATGTCAGGGCTGGGGACAGTGTCACAGAGATGCTGGGCTGTGGGCTAACATCTTCCCTCCACTTGAGAAATGAGGTAGACAGTGAGCCTCTCCACTTGGCTCCCTCAGCCCTGCTCAGGGCAATCTGGAGGGCCTCTCTCATCTCCCCTCCTCCTCTCCTCGCTTCGTTCTGTTTTGTTCCTTTTCCTCCCCTCCCATCGTTTCCTCTTCACACTTCTTGAAGAGGAAACTCCTAATCTCTCCGTCTCTTCCTCCTTTCACACCTCTCTTCTTCTCCTTTCTGCCTTTCTGTCTTCTATTCTTTTCCCCACCTCGTCTAGTTTCCTATTCATACTTCTTTACTCATCTCTCTGTGTGTACTTCATTTCCTTCATCCCTTCCTCTCTTCTCATCTCCTGTTTTTCTCCTCTCCCCTCTTCTCCTGATGAGTGTATATGGTCCACTACCCTACATCCCTCCACGCCGACCCCAAACCCCTGAGCTCACAGTGGGGGTGTTAGAGTAATGAGATCCCCTAATAGCCCAGGCACAGACCCAGCCCTGGTAGGAACTGATCCCACATCAGGCTCACAGTGTGGCCCATGTGCCACAGACTGTTGCAGCGTCACATGGAGTCTGCTCCTCACACTGGCACAAATAGACAACCAGATAGAGACTTGGTTAAGGACGTGCGCACGCGCACACGCACACAAACACACTCACAGACACTGTAGCAGCCTACTTACCATGGAGTGGTGGGACTGAAACTGAGACAGCATCAGAGCTGGTGTTGAAAGAGGCTAAAGAGGCACAGATGGTGGGAGCATGGGGTGCCAGTGTGTGTGTGTGTGTGTGTGTGTGTGTGTGTGTGTGTGTGTGTACGTGTGTGTGTGTACGTGTACGTGTGCGTGTGCGTGTGCGTGTGTGTGTGTGTACGTGTGCGTGTACATGTGTGTGTGTGTGTGTGTACGTGTGCGTGTGTGTGTGTGTGTGTGTGTGTGTGTGTGTGTGTGTGTGTGTGTGTGCATTTCACAGGAGAATGGGCTCGTAGTAATGACTGGAGCAGAATTGGTGGAATGGTATCCAATACGTCAAACACATGGTTTCCAGGTGTTTAATGCCATTCGCTCCGTTCTGGCCATTATTATGAGCCATTCTCCCCTCAGCAGCGTCCACTGGTGCATTTGCGTGCTGGCATGTGTGTGGTGTGTGTATGGTGTGTCTATGGTGTGTGTATGGCATGTGTGTGGTGTGTGTATGGTGTGTCTATGGTGTGTGTATGGCATGTGTGTGGTGTGTGTATGGTGTGTCTATGGTGTGTGTATGGCATGTGTGTGGTGTGTGTATGCGTGCAGTGTTCGCGAGTTAAGGGCAGAGGAAACAGATTCACTATGATGCATTACCATTCACTCTTCATTGTATCCACTCAATAATACACTTCACTTAAAGAACACTGCAAACTACACTTCACAGAGCATTTTGAGTCACAAATGTGTCACTATCCACCATCTTACTAACCTGCCACTGTCCTATAGCTGCCTACACATCCACAGTCATTCAGTCCCATCATCATCTGTTTTGTCATGTGGGGGGGGGGGGGGGGGGGGGTCTATTTATGGACCGTCTGAACAAAGTGGGATCTGAAAATGGAGGCAGCAACAGTAGTTAATGGCAGACAGCAATAACTAAGAAGGATTTGGTGATGTGCCTCAGGGTTTTACAGCATTGTCCAACGATGATGATTTCCTCCTGTAATGCTCTATTCGGTTGTTACGACAACACTCATTCAGTCTGGCAGATATTTATGTTGCAGCAGGCGAAATATACAACAAAGGATGTCTCTCGCTGCAAAATGAAGAAGCATCACGTTGTCTGTTGTATTGTGTGAGCTTTCTCATTTGGCTTTCTCATAAAGCTGTTTCTGACTTTATGCTGATAGACATGTTTAGTAGACTGAATCAATAAATCATGAACGATTATGTTTACTATCAGAAATAGTATGTCCTGGTGCAAGGCTTGAAATGCAGGAGGAAAACATGCAGCCTAAAGCTGTTCAGGATGCAGCCAAGGTCATCGTTGGCTAGGGTTGTATTTTGTATTTTGTCCACCAAAAGTATGTGGACACCTGCTCGTCGAACATCTCATTCCAAAAACATGGGCATTACTATGGAGTTGGTCCCCCCTTTTCTGCTATATCAGTGGGGCCTTGCTTCCATTCCAGCCACAAGAGCATTAGTGAGGTCGTGCACTGATGTTGGGCGATTAGGCCTTGCTCGCAGTCGGCATTCCAATTCATCCAAAAGAATTGGTTCGATGGGGTTGAGGTCAGGGCTCTGTGCATGCCAGTCAAGTTCTTCCAGACCGATCTCGACAAACCATTTCTGTATGGACCTTGCCTTGTGCACAGGGGAATTGTAATGCTGAAACAGGAAAGAAACAGGAAAGAGCCCCAAACTGTTGCCACAAAATTGAAAGCACAGAATCGTCTAGAATGTCATTGTATGATACAGTGTTAGGATTTCTCTTCACTGGAACTAAGGTGCCTAGCCCGAACCATGAAAAACAGCCCCAGACCATTATTCCTCCTCCACCACACTTTACAGTTGGCACTTTGCATTCGTGCAGGAAGCGTTCTCCAGGCATCCGCCAAACCCAGATTTGTCCATTGGACTGCCAGATGGTGAAGCATGATTCATCACTCCAGAGAACGCGTTTCGACTGCTCCAGAGTCCAATTGGGGCGAGCTTTACACCACTCCAGCCGACACTTGGCATTTCGCATGGTGATCTTAGACTTGTGTGTGGCTGCTCGGCCATGGAAACCCATTTCATGAAGCTCCCGACGAACACTTCTTGTGCGGACGTTGCTTCCAGAGGCAGTTTGGAACTCGGTAACTAAGCGTTTCGGCACTCGGGGTCCTGTCCTGCGAGCTTGTGTGGCCTGCCACTTCGCGTCTGAGCCGTTGCTCCTTGACGTTTCCTTGTCACAATAACAGCACTTACAGTTGACTGGGACAGTTCTTTCAGGGCAGACATTTGACAAACTGACTTGTTGGAAAAGTGGCATCTTACGACGGTGCCACGTTCAAAGTCACTGACCTCTCCATTCTACTGCCACTGTTTGTCTATGGAGATTGCATGGCTGTGTTGTCGACCTGTCAGCAACAGGTTTGACTCAAATAGCCGAATCCACTAATTTCAAGGGGTGTCCTTGTACTTTTCTATATATAGTGTTTCTTTTAGTTTAGTACCTTTTTTAAGTCGTAGCCTCAAGTGCACTCCGGAGACGTTACAGATGACCAGAGAAAGTAGTATTGCCTCCAGAATCAATTCCCCTCCCCTGTCATCATTGGTCCAATCAAATGACTGAAGTTCTGCAGACAGAGACAGGAAATGAGAAACAGCTGAAAATGAATGTGGAGAATGTTGTTGACCCCAGAGAGCATCATGGCGTGTCTATTCTAGACAAGAGACAATGCTCAAGAGACAATGCTCCTCATCTTTCAAAAAGCAAAGCAGGTGAATTGAAAATGGCTTGCCTTAAAGTCAGCAACATGAGGAGGGCTCTCTCTCTCTCTATGAGGAGGGCTCTCTCTCTCTCTATGAGGAGGGCTCTCTCTCTCTATGAGGAGGGCTCTCTCTCTCTATGAGGAGGGCTCTCTCTCTCTCTATGAGGAGGGCTCTCTCTCTATGAGGAGGGCTCTCTCTATGAGGAGGGCTCTCTCTCTCTCTATGAGGAGGGCTCTCTCTCTCTATGAGGAGGGCTCTCTCTCTCTATGAGGAGGGCTCTCTCTCTCTATGAGGAGGGCTCTCTCTCTCTCTAGGAGGAGGGCTCTCTCTCTCTCTCTATGAGGAGGGCTCTCTCTCTATGAGGAGGGCTCTCTCTCTCTCTCTATGAGGAGGGCTCTCTCTCTATGAGGAGGGCTCTCTCTCTATGAGAAGGGCTCTCTCTCTGTATGAGGAGGGCTCTCTCTCTATGAGGAGGGCTCTCTCTCTATGAGGAGGGCTCTCTCTCTCTCTCTATGAGGAGGGCTCTCTCTCTCTCTATGAGGAGGGCTCTCTCTCTATGAGGAGGGCTCTCTCTCTCTATGAGGAGGGCTCTCTCTCTCTATGAGGAGGGCTCTCTCTCTATGAGGAGGGCTCTCTCTCTCTCTATGAGGAGGGCTCTCTCTCTATGAGGAGGGCTCTCTCTCTATGAGGAGGGCTCTCTCTCTCTATGAGGAGGGCTCTCTCTCTATGAGGAGGGCTCTCTCTCTCTCTATGAGGAGGGCTCTCTCTCTCTATGAGGAGGGTTCTCTCTCTCTATGAGGAGGGCTCTCTCTCTCTCTCTATGAGGAGGGCTCTCTCTCTCTCTATGAGGAGGGCTCTCTCTCTATGAGGAGGGTCTCTCTCTCTATGAGGAGGGCTCTCTCTCTCTCTATGAAGAGGGCTCTCTCTCTATGAGGAGGGCTCTCTCTCTCTATGAGGAGGGCTCTCTCTTTCTATGAGGAGGGCTCTCTCTCTCTCTATGAGGAGGGTTCTCTCTCTCTATGAGGAGGGCTCTCTCTCTCTCTATGAGGAGGGCTCTCTCTCTCTCTATGAGGAGGGCTCTCTCTCTCTATGAGGAGGGCTCTCTCTATGAGGAGGGCTCTCTCTCTCTCTATGAGGAGGGCTCTCTCTCTCTCTCTATGAGGAGGGCTCTCTCTCTCTCTATGAGGAGGGCTCTCTCTCTCTATGAGGAGGGCTCTCTCTCTCTCTATGAGGAGGGCTCTCTCTCTCTATGAGGAGGGCTCTCTCTCTATGAGGAGGGCTCTCTCTCTATGAGGAGGGCTCTCTCTCTCTATGAGGAGGGCTCTCTCTCTCTATGAGGAGGGCTCTCTCTCTATGAGGAGGGCTCTCTCTCTCTCTATGAGGAGGGCTCTCTCTCTCTCTATGAGGAGGGCTCTCTCTCTTTATGAGGAGGGCTCTCTCTCTATGAGGAGGGCTCTCTCTCTCTATGAGGAGGGCCCTCTCTCTCTATGAGGAGGGCCTCTCTCTCTATGAGGAGGGCTCTCTCTCTATGAGGAGGGCTCTCTCTCTCTCTATGAGGAGGGCTCTCTCTCTCTCTATGAGGAGGGCTCTCTCTCTCTCTATGAGGAGGGCTCTCTCTCTCTCTATGAGGAGGGCTCTCTCTCTCTCTATGAGGAGGGCTCTCTCTCTCTATGAGGAGGGCTCTCTCTCTCTATGAGGAGGGCTCTCTCTCTCTATGAGGAGGGCTCTCTCTCTCTCTATGAGGAGGGCTCTCTCTCTCTCTATGAGGAGGGCTCTCTCTCTCTATGAGGAGGGCTCTCTCTCTCTCTATGAGGAGGGCTCTCTCTCTCTCTATGAGGAGGGCTCTCTCTCTCTCTCTCTATGAGGAGGGCTCTCTCTCTCTATGAGGAGGGCTCTCTCTCTCTATGAGCAGGGCTCTCTCTCTATGAGGAGGGCTCTCTCTCTCTATGAGGAGGGCTCTCTCTCTATGAGGAGGGCTCTCTCTCTCTCTATGAGGAGGGCTCTCTCTCTAGCTACACTTATGAAAAAGGGTTCCAAAAGGGTTCCTTGGCTGTCACCATAGGACAACCCTTTTTCCTTTTTGGTTCCAGGTAGAACTCTTTTTGGTTCCATGTAGAACCTTCTGTGGAAAGGGTTGTACAGTGCCTTTGGAAAGTATTCAGAACCCTTGACTTTTTCCACATTTTGTTACGTTACAGCCTTATTCTAAAATGGATTATTTTGAAATGGTTTATCCTCCTCAATCTACACACAGTACCCCATAATGACAAAGCGAAAACAGGTTTTTAGACATTGTTGCACTTTTATAAAAAACTCAAACAGAAATACCTTATTTACGTAAGTATTCAAACCCTTTGCTATGAGACTAAAAAAGAACGGATCAAAGTATAGAGAGATCCTTAATGCTTAATGACCTCAGACTGGGGTGAAGGTTCACCACCAACAGGACAATGACCCTAAGCACACAGCCAAGAGCCAAGCAGGAGTGGTTTCGGGACAAGTCTCTGAATGTCCTGGAGTGAACCCGATCAAACATCTCTGGAGAGTCCTTAAAATAGCTGTGCATCAACGCTCCCCATCCAACCTGACAGAGCTTGAGAGGATCTGCAGAGAAGAATGGGAGAAACTCCCCAAATACAGGTGTGCCGAGCTTGTAGCGTCATACCCAAGAAGACTTGAGGCTGTATTCGCTGCCAAAGGTGCTTCAACAAAGTACTGAGTTAAGGGTCTGAATGGTTATGTAAATGTGACATTTCCATTTTTTACATTTTTAATACATTATGCTTTGTCTTTATGGGCTATTGTTTGTAAATTGATGATGGACAAACATTTTTTTAATCAATTTTTGATTAAGGCTGTAACCTAACAAAATGTGGGAAAAGTCAAGGGGTCTGAATAATTTCCGAAGGCACTGTACATGGAACCCAAAAGGGTTCTTCCTGGAACCCTTATCCTATGGGGACAGAACTGTTTTATATCATTTTTTCTTTCTCCTCTCTGCCTCTATTTCTTTCTGCCTTTGTTCGATCCTGTGCTGAGTGAATTGTGTTAGATAGGTCCCGGTTGGCACTCCATGGAGGGCCTGGGTGCAGCTTCACCTTCTGCCTGATAATGAGAAGGTATCCTCTTACACGTCTCACTGGCCTCTGCTTGTCAGCCGGCCCTGCCCTGCCCGCCCCGCCCGTCTGCCCCGGCTGGCTCCTGTATCACTCAATCAATTTACATTTTACTCAGCGGCTCACACGCACTCACTGGGCCTGGCCCGGGACATCCTCATCATTCACATCAGCAACACTCAGCCGGTTGGAGACGGGGAGGGTTTAGATAGAAGTTTGGACTCTTCTACCATCACCTGGATCTATCATAATGTGTTCTTAGTGTCTACAAAAAACATACCAACAAACTACCTCAAGTCTACCCATCCAGTCAACGTTCCATGGTATAATACTCCTGGAATTCTCTCTCTCCTGCAGGACGCCTATCATCGCCGGAGGGCTGTTTGTGATTGACAAGTCGTGGTTCAACCACCTGGGGAAGTATGACACAGCCATGGACATCTGGGGCGGGGAGAACTTTGGTGAGTGAGTCAGTTGACTAGGCAGGAGCTGGGTTGAGGGGATTATGTTGTTGTGTGTGCCTGAGAGCACCTGAATTGGTGCAGTGTGTCAGTCTGTCAGCACTAGTAGCCTGCCTCTATAGCTGACACAATTCTTTCAATCTGCTCAAGGATACCTTCGCCTTGAGACCTTTTCTTACTAAAGCGGGACAGTTGATTTATTGTGTTTGGGTTTGTAATGGTCATTACCACAGTCCCAAACCCCCCAAAAAGTGTCAAGTGATACTTTTTCAAATCAATCAAACCCTCTCCATATGATGGGCTTAATTTTATATGACCAATTATTGACCCTCATAACACCACACCACTGTGACACAAGCTCGAGAGAGTGTAACATTGCAGTTATTCCAGTCCTAGCCAGACCCCTGGAGCAATAGGTAGCGTGACCACTTCTCTTCCCTGCTTCATGCTTGCTCCTGTCAGGTACATCTGCAGGCAAGTTGTGCACCACAGCCAGGGCTAACCGAGGTAGTGGTGGGGATGATTCATACTTTATTTCAGTTTCTAAAAAGCCAGGAGGCTGACTAGCACTCTCCCATGTATCTCTGGCAGAAGGGTGCTGGGGTTCACATAATAGTTTCTCCTGACTGTACTGCTGCTGATCAGATCAATAAAGAAAGGAGTAGAGACTGGAAAATAATGCTCTTCCTCTTTCTCAACATCTCTCTCCCCAGTCTCTTTTATTTCTTCCTCTCTCTCTCATTCGCTGTCTCTCTCCCTCTCATTCTCTCTTTCATTCTCTCTCTCTCTCTCTCTCCCTCTCATTCTCTCTTTCATTCTCTCTCTCTCTCTCTCTCTCTCTCTCTCTCCCTCTCATTCTCTCTTTCATTCTCTCTCTCTCTCTCTCTCTCTCTCTCTCTCTCTCTCTCTCTCACACACACACACACACACACACACACACACACACACACACACACACACACACACACACACACACACACACACACACACACACACACACACACACACACACACACACACACACACACACACACACACACACACACACACTTTCTCATCTCCCTCACAACTCTCTTTTATTTCTCTCTCTATATCACGTGCTTACTCCCTGCGCTGCTCCCTTTGACACTTTGAAAAGTCGAAAAAGCTCAGATGCTTGTTGGGAATGTAACGTCTGCTTCCAGCTCACGCTCTCAAACACATAGATCCCCTGAACGCAGCTCACTCTTCAGCCCACTTTCCATCTCACACTCTCAAACACATAGATCCCCTGAACACAGCTCACTCTCCAGATCCCAATCACCTGAATTCTGATCACTTGTTTGTTTTGTGACGCACTTCTATTCGGAGCGCTGGGTTGCCTGTAATTTAATCCGCCTGCGTATGATAGTTTTGGCCTGCCTCACTAATGACTCCTTTTGCCTATCGCATTTCCTGTTATCAACCTATTGCCTGATCTCCCTGATGACGTTATTTGCCTTTTCCCTGCCTGTACTGTTTCCTTTTTGGCCCCCATGTGTATGACCTTCTGCCTGCCCCTGGACCCAGCTACCTGCCTCCTCCTGTGGTCCTTTACAATGAACACCTGTTGTGCCCTGCGCTTGAAACCAGCTCTCTGTCTCCCATCGTGTTCATTACAGGAAAAGTTTTGAGCATGTTACTCCGAAAAAGGAAGCATCATTTTATATGCTGTGTTTGAGGCTACAAAACTTCAACTCTGTTGGGTTTAAAAGACAAGTGTGTAGCATCAGCCCCATTGTTTATACTGTATTAGCCTGGGCTAAATTAGACCAGGCCATGGAGGGACTTGTTTATTTACATTCATGTGGCTGGTGGTGCACTTCTATATGAGCAGAGGACACGGCAGTTTAAAACATGAGTTTAAACCTGAGATATGAGGCAACAAGCATGTTATCAAATATTCAAAGCATCAGTTGCCCCATATATTGTAGATTTCCAATAACACTTTGTAATACTGTGTGTGTTTGAATTGAATTTCTCCTGTCTCTGCCTGTCCCTGCCTGTCCATGCCTTAGGACTCATACCGTCTAAAAGCACTGAGCATACAATACAGTGCTACTCTTCGTGGTTCATGGCTGTCCCCTGAGCTATTCCATGTGACAATGATAACTAATGGTAGCTGTGTGTTGTGTGTGTGTGTGTGTAGAGATCTCGTTCCGGGTGTGGATGTGTGGAGGGAGCCTAGAGATTATCCCCTGCAGCAGGGTCGGCCACGTCTTCCGCAAGAAACACCCCTACATCTTCCCTGAGGGCAACGCCAACACCTACATCAAGTAAGACCTGACCCCATCTGTACTGTATCTGCCTGCTCCAAAATAGAAAAACAACTAACAACTGCACCCAGACCCACATCTTAATGGATCTATCGGACTGCCATCTCCGAAATAGCAAGGCAACCCACAACAACCAAAGTACTGCGCTGTGACTGTACCGCGCTGTATGTGATACTGTACGCGTTATTGAGCTGTGTTACAGCTGTACAATCTTGGCAATGCAATAAACATTTTTTTTAAAAGGCCAACCCACTGCAGCCAAAATAAGTGTAACACTTCATATGTACTACTTAAAAAATATATATTTAGCTGTTTTTACATTGTTCGCGTGATTGATAGGCCAATATTCGTGCAATGCAACCCAATACTGGGAACAGATTTGCAGCGAACGTGGCAAATATAAATGAAAGAAATTGCTGTAGTGTGCTCTAAAGCTTTGCCAAACATTGTCTTTTGAATGAATTATGCTAAGCTCTATTGTCCCCTGCACATCAGAGTGGTTTGTCCCTCTCTTTCCATATTAGGGATTAGGCTCATGTTCCCACTGTGTTTGACAGGGATTTAGTCAGCTAATTGTGTGTGTGCACAAATTCTATTATTTGAAAACTTTGTGAAAGCATATCGTCTTTTATCAAATGTTTAACTTCGACATGAAGCCGAAATGCCGCCCTTGGTTAACAATGCCGCTAATCGACAGAATCAGATTTCTTTATTTGGATTTCTCATTTGCAATTAGCTTTGAGGAAGGTCACGGCATGGTCTGAATATGTAAAGTGAGCAGCACACGATTTGATTTGATTGCAGAGCAGTTTCAGAAAATGTGTTGTTGTGTTCCAGTCACCCCTTGACTTGGCTGCATCTTCTTTGACTGACTGGCAGTGTGCGCTCACTGTTTGTTCACTGATTAGCTATCTCTTTTTTTTACTGGCGACATAAAACACATTAGGCTTCAATGAATAATTACTTCATCCTGTCAACAGAATGTGTATGTCTAGCATAGTTCAGTCGAGTTAATGAATAATTACTTCATCCTGTCAACAGAATGTGTATGTCTAGCATAGTTCAGTCGAGTTAATGAATAATTACTTCATCCTGTCAACAGAATGTGTATGTCTAGCATAGTTCAGTCGAGTCAATGAATAATTACTTCATCCTGTCAACAGAATGTGTATGTCTAGCATAGTTCAGTCGAGTTAATGAATAATTACTTCATCCTGTCAACAGAATGTGTATGTCTAGCATAGTTCAGTCGAGTTAATGAATAATTACTTCTTCCTGTCAACAGAATGTGTATGTCTAGCATAGTTCAGTCGAGTTAATGAATAATTACTTCATCCTGTCAACAGAATGTGTATGTCTAGCATAGTTCAGTCGAGTTAATGAATAATTACTTCATCCTGTCAACAGAATGTGTATGTCTAGCATAGTTCAGTCGAGTCAATGAATAATTACTTCATCCTGTCAACAGAATGTGTATGTCTAGCATAGTTCAGTCGAGTTAATGAATAATTACTTCATCCTGTCAACAGAATGTGTATGTCTAGCATAGTTCAGTCGAGTTAATGAATAATTACTTCATCCTGTCAACAGAATGTGTATGTCTAGCATAGTTCAGTCGAGTTAATGAATAATTACTTCATCCTGTCAACAGAATGTGTATGTCTAGCATAGTTCAGTCGAGTCAATGAATAATTACTTCATCCTGTCAACAGAATGTGTATGTCTAGCATAGTTCAGTCGAGTCAATGAATAATTACTTCATCCTGTCAACAGAATGTGTATGTCTAGCATAGTTCAGTCGAGTTAATGAATAATTGCTCTGAGAATGATGTTTGATTTCATGTCCTGGGAAGAAAAAAAGCTCCTAATGGCAGCTGGTGGCTCAGCATGCCCATTGATAATTCTATTTAATTTATTCACCTGCTGTCTCCGTGTGCTCCGCTCTTAGCACAATGTCACTGTCATCTGTGTTACAAGCAGTTTACGTCCTTCACTGTCCCAAAGTCTTCTGCTCAGAAGCCAGGCTGTGTAAGAGTAGGGTTGTGTGTAAGGTGGAAAGGAGAGATGTGATGTGTGAGCTTCAAAGGAGCGTAAAACAGCAGGGGTTACAGTAGGCCAAAACGGTGTATTGCTGCCCGTCAGGAACAAAAGGATTGGATAAGGCTGTAGACTAGTTTAATTAGCTGTACAAGACAGTGGGTTCTGCACGAGATGCACTGGAATGCACCTTTTAAAGCTAGAATCTGCAGTTGCCCTAGTTGTGGACTTGTAAATTAATTATACATACCCATTGATTCTTGAAGAATATAACTTATAAATGCCTCATGAGCTTAGTTCAACTGTCGTACCTCATCAGAACCCAAAATATATGCTTGTTTTACTCCAACATCCCTCATCTTTCTATTAGAACAGAAGTGGGGAGGGATCTAGCTTTAAAGGTGTCTTCACCCAAAATTCTAAGTTTGCCAGATGCTTTCAAATGTCAAAAGAGGACTAAAGTTGAGTTCAGTATGTATGACAACGTGATAGAATTTGATTTTGGAATAAACGTCTATAACAGCACACATATATATTGGGAGAAGGTCCACAGTATGCAACAGAGGAATCACGTTACTATAATTATTTACCCACTTCAGTCACTGTTCCATGGACCAATCCCATCATTACATGAAACGCTTCACCTATGCAGGGCGCTCAGACTTTAAAGGCTGGGTGGGTGTCGCAGGTCCACTAGAGGAACCAGGATGGTGCGTTTGGGTCTGAGGATTATGGAATTCTCAATTACGTATTTTCCCCATTTAATATGCAAACTGTAATGAAATGGAGCTAGGATGAACATAAGGCCCACAACATTCAGTGAAAAGGGTGAGCTTGACATATACGGAATATGATACAGTATACTTAACTCTCAGGAGAACGTTATTATTTTGCTGCTAATCTTTACCAAGCAAGATGGTGAATTTTCTTGGAATGTGTTTGAGACTGTCAATGTGCGAGGGCTGGCTTGGCTTTGGTTATTTCGGTCACATACGCGCTAGGCCTTTTCACACTGGCGGTCTGGGCTGGCCCACCCTGGAGTGAAGTGGTTTAATGTAAAACGCCTGCTGAATCCTACTCTACTGGCTGTGTTGCAGGAACACCAGGCGCACGGCGGAGGTGTGGATGGATGAGTTCAGGCTCTTCTACTACTCGGCTCGCCCTGCAGCACGGGGCAAGTCCTACGGAGAGTGAGTGACATATCACCATACACTTCTATACAGCATACACGTCTACACAGCATACACTTCTACACAGCATACACTTCTACACAGCATACACGTCTACACAGCATACACTTCTACACAGCATACACTTCTACACAGCATACACTTCTACACAGCATACACTTCTACACAGCATACACTTCTACACAGCATACACAGCATACACTTCTACACAGCATACACAGCATACACTTCTACACAGCATACACTTCTACACAGCATACACTTCTACACAGCATACACTTCTACACAGCATACACAGCATACACTTCTACACAGCATACACTTCTACACAGCATACACTTCTACACAGCATACACTTCTACACAGCATACACTTCTACACAGCATACACGTCTACACAGCATACACTTCTACACAGCATACACTTCTACACAGCATACACTTCTACACAGCATACACTTCTACACAGCATACACTTCTACACAGCATACACTTCTACACAGCATACACTTCTACACAGCATACATGTCTACACAGCATACATGTCTACACAGCATACACTTCTACACAGCATACACTTCTACACAGCATACACGTCTACACAGCATACACTTCTACACAGCATACACTTCTACACAGCATACATGTCTACACAGCATACACTTCTACATAGCATACACTTCTACACAGCATACACGTCTACACAGCATACACTTCTACACAGCATACACGTCTACACAGCATACACTTCTACACAGCATACACGTCTACACAGCATACACTTCTACACAGCATACACGTCTACACAGCATACACTTCTACACAGCATACACTTCTACACAGCATACACTTCTACACAGCATACACGTCTACACAGCATACACTTCTACTGCTATATTTTATATTCTACAGAGGCCTGATAAAGAGAAATATTATAGAACACATACATTGCATCTGGTTTAGCACGATTAACGGGGTAGACGGTTCAGTTCAAACCATATCATTCAGGTTATTTAAAGAGAGCGTTTTTGGTCTCCCTGCATTACATATTGGAGCAATGTGCCTGCCTCTGTGTAAGCGTGTAGCACTGCCTTTTCTCTGATAAGAGCAGGACAGCATTATAAAAAAGGTTCCTCTCTCTAACATACACTTCATTAATTTCCCTCTCTCTATTATCAGCATTCATGGCAGGGAAGAGCTCCGCAAGATTCTCAAGTGCAAATCCTTCAAGTGGTATCTGGACAACGTCTACCCAGAGCTCAAGTGAGTGTTTGCGGCTGGCCACTCACACACATCCCATTATGGTTCATTCAGAATAGATCAATGATTCTTTTTCATATTCAGGCCTCTCTATTTTTGTCCCCTGATTGCTCTGTGTCCGCCTGGCATTGGATTCAAAAGCCAGCCTTGCAGCTCAATCTGACTGATACAACAACAGCCAGGCGTGATGGAGTTTAGGTTAATCCCAACGAACCGAAATGAACAATGTGACTCAGGGGAGAGCGGTCTGACCTTTTAGATGACATGGAGCCACCGTTAATTGCGTAGTAAGAAAAGAGACTATAAAAAGTTAGTTGAAGAGACAGGTGAATTGAGAGAAAGTTGAAATAGGGAGGACAAGTCCCAGTGGAAGGACAGTAGTGAGGAAGAGTATACAGAGAATGTTAAAGACATACAAGTGCTAGAGAGAGAGTGATATACAGAGAGAAGTACAGTCATAGGCTATTACAAAACGTTTGCAGAGCACACAAAGGATATAAGGGATATGAGTACTGTTACCTATGGGGGGGGGGGGGGGGGGGGGGGGGGGGCGTGTGTGCATGTGTGTGCGTGTGGGAGTGAGTGATGGATCCACTGCTGCTGGTTCCAGGTTCCCGTTTGCTGACTAGGTGAATGAGCTGGGCTGTAGAGCCACCACAGACCCACACTGGCAGCAGACAACATTACTTACACCCCCCCCCCAAGCCATAGGTCCTGCCTACCTCTGATAAATGGCTCTGTCATGTGAACGGCTATTTCTTCCTGTACATTTAAATAGCGATTGTAACTCAGTTCAGACATTGTCTGAGGAAACATTAATGCCAGGCCACGGAACATGACACGCTAGCCTCAATGTTAATATCTATACTGAATAGTTATTTATGTGCATGTAAAAATGCCACCATGAATCTATCCCAGGCGTGAGTATCAACATATTACATTCAGAGATTATGCATCTGCCTTGTATTCTGCATTGGGGAATATACTCTAAATCAAGAAAATACATTTATAAAATGTGTGTTGTGTATTTTCAGAGTGCCGGATGATTCGGACTCTAAGTCGGGGGTGGTTCGTCAAAGACAGAATTGTCTAGAATCGCGGAAGCTGGAGGGACAGGACCTCCCCTCTCTCACACTGGCACCCTGCATCGGGACCAGATCTGTGCCGGCACTCAACCAGGTACGGCCTACACTCAACATTCAAACAGTCAATACTTAATAGACAGACTCAACAGTATATCTATGGCTTGCTCAAGACTCTACACTTATAAACTGAAAGCTACAGGTCAATTGTTTTTGAAAAAAATTTTTTTCTTCCATTAATAACATCAAATTGATCAGAAATCCAGTGTAGACATTGTTAATGTTGTAAATGACTATTGTAGCTGGAAACAGCAGATTTGGGCGTATGCCCATTATCAGCAACCATCACTCCTGTGTTGCAATGGCAGGTTGTGTTAGCTAATCCAAGATTATAATTTTAAAAGTCTAATTTATCATTAGAAAACCCTTTTGCAATTATGTTAGCACAGCTGAAAACTGTTGTCTGATTAAAGAAGCAATAAAACTGGCCTTCTTTAGACTAGTTGAGTATCTGGAGCATAAGCATTTGTGGGTTCGATTACAGGCTCAAAATGGCCAGAAACAAAGAACTTTCTTCTGAAACTCGTCAGTCTATTCTTGTTCTGAGAAATGAAGGCTGTTCCATGCGAGAAATTGCCAAGAAACTGAAGATCTCGTACAACTCTGTGTACTACTCCCTTCACAGAACGGCGCAAACTGGCTCTTCAACCAATGTGATGTGAGGGGAGATAATCCATATAGTCAATAAAAGGTCGCCAAATTCTGTAAAGTGTCTGTAAACTTATTCCTCAAGCAGTAAGTGATTTTCTCCAGTGGGATACAACTATTAACATTTCAACTGGCAGGGGGGAATCCAATTTCCATTTCAAGGCAATACATTTCTTGGCAATCGCTAGCAATATTTCTGTTAGCTTTATAGTATGGCTTTGCCTAAGATTGGTGTTAGTACAGTTACCCAGTAGACAGACCTCCGGGTCTAAAGGGAATGCAACCCTGTGAATTGAGGATATGGTATCGCATACCCCCTGCCAGAAACCGTGTAGTTTTGAACATATCTAAAACATAGGGAGGAGTCTACACTGTATTTCTGATCAATTTTATGTTCTTTTAATGGACAAAAAAATTGCTTTTCTTTCAAAAACAAGGACATTTCTAAGTGACCCCAAACTTTTGAATGGTAGTGTAGCTTCAGCGCACACTAACAGAGAGCTACTGTATGGCCCAGAACAGACTCAATATCCACAAAGAATACAGAGAACTTAAGTCTAGTCCAGAGTCAATACTATTGTATCACTACTGCCTGGTTAAGGGGCTGTTCTGCACACAAGTCCAGCAGCTTCAACACTCACTGACAGAGAGGTACGATGTATCCCAGGCTGTCAGAAAGTATCTGTCCTCATTAGCCTCTCCGGCACACACTGTTTTAAAACAAACATGGGCTAAGCCTCTCTCCCCGTCCGTCAGTACTGCTCCTGTCATGTTTTCCTTCCGTCTCTGTACAATTCGAGCAGACAAGCATCATCTTGCACTTGTGGAATTCAGCCTGAGCTGCTCCCACTCTGACAGTCTCACACACCGGCTCGCTCACACACCTGGATCGCTCTCTACCTCTTTCTCGATCTCCCCCACCCCTCTCGCTCTCTTTTTCCACCTCTATCTCTTTCTCCCCTTCTCTTTTCCCTCTTCCTCCCTATCAATCTTTCTTGTATTTGTTTTTCTCCCACTCTGTCAATATGCCTCTCCCTTCTCTCTTTTATTTACCCTCTCTCTCTCTCTCTCGTTCTACCTGATGTTATGTCAGTGCTACCAGCAAGCAGACCTGACCTGCCCGAGTGCTCAACGCCTCTCAGCCTCCACAGATTATTCCCAAGCACTTGTTCTGCAGATAGGATCATTCTCACCGCCGTGACCGGCTGTCACAGCACCTCCGTGTACACTTATTTCTGTCTTTCGTGTACACGCGTACACACACACACACACACACACACACACACACACACACACACACACACACACACACACACACTTTGTCTAAGGCCAAGTGTTAGCTGTTGATGGGTGATTAGTTATGTGAATCAGAGGATATCATAGAGATGTGTGTTATGCAGAAGTTAAGAAAGGCTCTCAGATGGTTCGACTTGTTTTGGTCGGGTGTGTGTTTTTTTTTCTTTTTTCTCTCCCAATTAATTTCCCTAGGAAGCACATTATGCTTTATTTGGCTTTAATTCAGCGCTGAAACATGGTAAAACAGGCTACTGTATAATTACTGTGTCAGCATTCATTTAGACTACGCCTATTATGCTTCTGCAGTACAGTAGCCCAACTGTTATGTGTTTTTATTATTACAGTGTATAAGAATAGCAGAAGTGTCTGGGTCTAGGTGGGACACTGCTCTCAAAGCAGATTCACTATGAGACTGGCCACAGCTGTTCGTTATGTTCCAAGCCGGTGGTTCTCAGGTGTTCTGATTAAAACAGGGAAGTAGATGGAGATTCAGCCAAAAACACAGCAGCTGCCAATATGGAAGACTGGATGTTCTTACTCAGACTTTATCCAACCAGCCTGTCTGTGCTCTATTATATAGCCTCTATCAATCAATCAAATGTATTTATGGAGCTCTTTTTACATCAGCAGATGTCACAAAGTGTTTATAAAGAAACTCAGCCTGAAATCCCAAAGAGTAGCAATGCAGATGGAGAAGCACGATGGCTAGGAGAAACTCCCTAGAAAGGCAGAGAGGCTGTGCCAGTGGAGATTATAAGAGTACATGATCATTAAGGCCAGATCATTCTTCAAGATGTTCAAACGTTCAGGGTCAAATAATAATCACAGTGGTTACAGAGGGTGCAGCAGGTCAGCTGGCTTTTCATAGCCGAGCATTCAGGGGCCAAGACAGCAGGTGCGGTAGAGAGAGAGAGAGAGAGAGAGGAAACAGAAGGCCCGGTATAAGATAGCAGGTGAACAGGTCAGGGTTCCATAGCCGCAGGCAGAACAGCAGAAACTGCATCAGTAGCATGACCAGGTGGACTGGGGACGGAGACAGCCAGGAGTCGTCAGGCCAGATAGTCCTCAGGCATGCTGCTAGGGCTCAGGTCCTCCAGGAGGGGAGATAAAGAAATGTGGGAGAATTAGAGGCAGCATACTTAAAAGCACACGGATGAATCTAGTTGCTTACCCCTGCTCTGAAAACACACAGTCTCCTCAAGCAGCGCACAGATCCCCTAGACTTGGAGCCACTTAGATTAACATTACAGTAAATTAACATTGGCGTGCCACAACGGACATCGTAAAAAGATGTGCCATTACTGCAGGGTAATTACATTTAATACAGAGCACATTTTCACTGTGCCGTTTATTCTATTAAGCAGTGTTGTGTGCATGCCCTCTGCCTTCCGACCTGTTAATCTGCTAGCAGGCCTCGTCTCCACCCACCTGCCGTTTAATACACAAAACCCAGCTGGGCCTGGTTATTACAGCCCTCTGTTCTCAACCCAGAGACATGCCTTCTGTAGTGGCCTGGCCTCTTGGTGTCACCTCCACAGAGAGGTGAGATGCACGTACCTCCCACACTGCCCTCTGACATGGCTGCTGTCACTTGCCACAAATAATGTATGTGCACACACACTGACTCACACACACCCACACACACACATACACACTGGGCCCTATCCTCTGTGATGTGTTTCTAGGTGTTGTGATTCTTATTGCAGCCAGGTTGTAATGTAACGATGTGGCTGCTGCAGGGTAACAGGAGGACTATTGATCCAGGTGGACTAGCTCTTACGATGAACATGGCATATACACTACAATATTGGGCTGTCTTCTCAAGGCAGAACGGTGTATCTCATATCAAATGGGGTGTAAAATAGCATGTCAACATGTCATGCCGATGCAGGCCTGTTCCCTACGCAACACATGTTCTGATTGTTCAAGTACTCTTGTTAGTAGAGGCTACGGTAGAGGTTGTTATGGTGTGTGGCTGGGAGAATGGATGGGACTGCCCCCTCTCCTTGGGGAATGAACACCCTTGGAAATGTGTTTCACACGTTAGACTGGCTGAACGTAGTGCTAACTACTCTGGACCACTTTTCCAACGCTAGGCCAACCTTGGCTAGCTCCATAGAGATAGACTCTTTCCACAGAGGGTTCTATGTGGAACCAAAAAGAGTTCTCCCCGGAACCAAAAAGGGTTCTCCTATGGGGACAGCCGAGATTCCTTTTGGAACCCTTTTTTCCCCCGAAGAGTGTAGATAGAGGACTCTAGTGCCCAAAAGCCTGTTTTATCATTGGCAGCGCCATTGAGGACTTTCACCAATTCGAGGAAAGATCACATAATTCCATCCAGGTGACCAGGAGGATTCTGCCAATACATTTTTACTGGTGAGGAAACATTCCATAACTGCAGGTGGAATTAAATCGCCAACCTTGGCTTTATACATGTTCAAACAACACACTATGCGGCAGTGTGCAGTTTGTTTGCCATTGACGTAGTAGAAGAAGAAAATGTACCACTTCAAAAGGGAGATGGCCTCAACGGCGCTGCCCGTGCTCTCACGGACGCCATACAGGGAGCGATACAATGATACGATGTCTATCTAAGTCTATGGCTGCTCCTCTCTAGGAAGTAATCTTCAAATCCGTGTTACAGCTTGACGTTTGCCTGGGATGTCCTCTGGTACATTGATAATTGCCTGTAAAAGAGAAAGAAACACATGTTAGAACACGGGGTGATGTTTGGGAAATAAAGGTATTCAATCGTTTGTAGCTCTGCTAGTTGTGCTCTATCAGCCATACATTTTGTATGAATGTTACCACCATAAAGTGCACATGTTTTGGTAATAAGATCACTATGCATATATTAAGAAATAGTTAGAATTGACCTTTGATTCGTCGTTATAGCGGACACGCATAAAGATGGTGGCCCCCGTGTACTGCCATGTTATTCAGTGCTCTCCATTACTCTGTTTGTATCTTCGTTAGCACAATAAACTTGATGCCAATTCTAGAGCTCCGTGACAGAGGCAATACAATTCAAAATAAAGTTGATCGTGCTGATTTACTGGCACATTGAACCAAGTCATATCTGAATTTCTCCATCGTGATGTAATGTGTGTTCCTTCTGCCGTGCTCGGCAGGGGGTGTGTCAACCAGAGCGCGCGTTCGAGAGCGCCAATTATCCTGTGGTTTGGGTAATGCATGCGCTATGGTTGCTAAATCCCGGTGGAAAGAGAGACTTGTACCAGAGTTTAATAATTGTAATGTACATATAATTAAAAGCCCTCACTCTGGGCATTGCACTGAATCCTTAGGTCTGCATGTCTTTTCAAAGACCTTGGTTAGAAACAGGCAACATATCCACTGTACATGGCCACCGCTGTCCATGCTAAAGGTCAGAAGCAAATATCTCATGTACAGGCTCATCAATTATGACTATATACTTGGTCCTTCGTAGCATGGCCGTCTAGTGATTACCACGGGACCTCCTTTGTGTTGTCAAACACACACACATACATTCCTACTGGGTGACCATCCTAAACATCCAGTATAGGAATCACCAGTTCAGTTGGGAAGGTTGTCCTTACTGCTGCTGCTCACTACATATCTTCCTAATTGCCTCCGATTACGTTGCCAGAACCCTCTTCCTACCTTGGCGTCAGCCCTCAGGTGTCGCTTGCTATCAACTCACTTATTTTGTGCCGAAAGAAACTAGACAGGATCTGCCATTTCTACAGATAATTGCATGTATCTGAGGCACTTGTGTTTGAAATCAGTAGTTCTCAATTTGCTCTGCTATAGGAAAATAAGTACTAGCAAGCATACATTTGTAGTTCTAGCTTGAATTGGTCGAAAAGCTGTCCTATTTAGTTACCCTAAATATTTCTAAACACATGGTTAGACACTATGAAACCAAGGAAGTGCACAAAAGTTGAATCCAAGAACATCACAATATCATGTTAGAAAAAAAATAGCTTTCCAAAAAGGCATGGACCCAGACAAGAACACAGATGCACTTATTGTTTGAGCGCAGGGGAAGAAGATGTAATACAACTATAAAATGAGACCACAGTTTAGTGCATCTCTGTTGGAGTGCATCTCGCCTGACTAGGACATGTGGGTACAGGGATGTTGCCTGGCAGCTTGTACCCGGAGTTTCAAATAGTCTTTTTGTCTGATATTCTACAATAAAACACTAGAATCCATGACATATTATTTGTGAATATTTGGATCCTTTTGGGCCCACTCAATATCAAATCCTATGTAAGCTAGCTAGACCATGAAAAGTGGCTGGATATGCCTGCACCACCATACACAGGTATCCTAGTGGTTAGTGGGGCGGCAGGTAGCCTAGTGGTTAGAGTGTTGCGCCAGTAACCGAAAGGTTGCTAGATCAAATCCCCAAGCTGACAAGGTAAAAAAATCTGTCATTCTGCCACTGAACAAGGCAGTTAACCCACTGTTCCTAGGCCGTCATTGTAAATAAGAATGACTTGTCCAGTAAAAGAAAACACAGATGCTTAGCAGCATCTCATTGGCTTACTTTAGTTTCAGCGATCAAAATATGTACTGTTTTTCATCTGGGCTTTGGCCATTCTCAAGACTTGATTGTGTGTGTGTGTGTGTGTGTGTGTGTGTGTGTGCGTGCGTGCGTGCATGTATGTACGCATGTGTGTGTCAATCTCCACTATGCTGGCTCAGTAATATTCCCTGGTCTGGTTCCACAGAGACAGAGTCTTATTATGTCATGATGTATGGAATGTTCCTGAAGAGTGAGCCCACTCCCAGAGACAGATGTTTTGGAGGTGTGGGTAGTGGTGTGTGCTGTACTGAAGACACACACTCTCCCAGACTGGAGGAATTGGGTCGCCTCACGATTGGATGTAGCATACACTGATACACACCCAATCTGTGTGTTTTCAGTAGTATGACATGACTGTGTTCTGCTAAGTGTTGTGTTCCTAAATCTACTCTCACATACAGTGGGGCAAAAAAGTATTTAGTCAGCCACCAATTGTGCACATTCTGCCCCACTGTACATGGTACGTAGACAGTTTTGTTAGTACGGAATTATCGTGTTGTTGATGTGTCATCAGTATATCTCTCTCTCCTCAGGAGTGGATCTACACCCACGGGCAGCAGATCCGCCAGCAACAGCACTGCCTCTCCCTCTCTACCACTTTTCCTGCCTCCCAGGTCATGCTCATGCCCTGTAACATCGGCGACGGGAAACAAGTAATAGCCCAGAGGGCGCCCGTCCTCACCTGAACACTCATCACGCCGGCCCCCTGCCGGCCCCCTGCCTCAAACGAGCAAAGTCACTTCTGACAAGCCATAAATCAACTTTCACTTAGGCAGTCTGATAGTGCAGTGGAGAGTGTGCCTGAGAGCTCCGGGTTCTGCCTGTATCACCAGCCAGCTGCCGCTGCTGCTGCTGCACCCTGAGACAGAGGCAAGGTCCTCCCCAGTCTGTTTCGGCTTATCTAACAGTATGCTAGCGAGGCTGTTTACATGGTTTGAGTCTGTACGAAAAGGTTGTACATGTTTTATTGGCATTCTTGGTAAACAAGGAGGAAAAGAAAACAGAGGAGTTGGTTTGTGGAGAATGTGTGCAGATACTGTTTATGAGTGGGAGGGTGTTTTGAGCAGCATGCATGACTGTAAAATGTATTCACATTGTTTTGTTTGGGTGGTGACTGCAGGAACAGATGATTCATGAATATGTGGTGATAATGATGTAGTGTCTGGTGAAAACATAGGAAGTGAGAGAAAGAAGGATCGCGAGAGAGAAAGAGATGATAAATAGCACACTTAAAACATTATACACAGCTCAGTTACAGTCTAGTGTTGCATAGATACGTCAGGACCACATAATAGACCTCTGAATTGGCAGGTAGATTTTAGGTCTCCCACTTTTCGAAGTTGCGCAGGTATATACTACCTCCTCCTGCTAAAAAGGCTCCCAAAGCAACATGTTCCACCCCTGGCACATAGACGGAAACTGTTCAATAATAGCTAATTAGAGCCGTGCTCATGTGTTCCCCTCAGGCCACTATAGGCTACAGCAGAGAGAGGCTCTCAGGAGCCTATAAATGTGCTTAACTATCAGTTGTGCATCAACAGCCAGTAACAAGAAGAATTACTTAGAGGCACCACAGGCACTGAATACAAATTGATTTTGTTTTAATTATTTTCTTTTATCAATTAAAAAGTGCAGTCTCACTTTGCTTCATAAAAAAATGGGGGAAAAAACATGTCATGGCAATTTGAGTCTTTCCTGCTTTGATCAGGTTCACAATGGAACAGAGCGTGTTTCTGTTCACTGACTTTAAATACTGTGAAACAAAGACGCTCTGTATCTCTATCACATCCACCCTTGGTCTTTCTGCCATTTTATTCCTTGGGCAGGGCGCCAAAACATAATTTTTTCAAGTCGATTTTCAGGATGGAAAAATGCTTTCAGTGTCAATTTAAACAACTAAAACCAGATATAAAGTATGTAGACAATATAATGGACCTATATCTTATTTTTTTTAAATAATATCATCTTTGGGAACTAACAATTACCAAAATAAAAGGTAGACAGTCAGGGAGAATTGAAAATTCCAAAAACAATTAATTTAGTAGTGTTCATTTTGTTATTATGTTTGAGAAAAAGAGCATGGTGAAAAGCATAGAATTACAGGAAACTAGCTTTAAAACGGCATGATTTTCTCCCAGCTCCATGGTAGAATATGTATAATTGCAGGAAATGAGCTTTAAAACGGCAACATTTTCTCTACATGGCAAGACATTTGTTTGAGTTTCAGGAAATTGGCTCAAAAATTCTAACAATTCTCTACACCATGGAGATGGGGGACCTGTTTACAAAAATGTAGCCAGCCGCTAATTGCCACGCCTCCTGCCACGCCCACAACCTTTGCCCTTTTTGATCCAGAAAATCCCCTTAATATCCACTGTATTGTTTCTACCACTGAAGAGCGGCGTGATCATGATACGCTCCACTAGTCTTGGCAACAGGCTTTGCCTCTCAGCCGTCATGTTCTAACCAGTGATGGATGTGTGAGGCAATGACAGATTCCTTGTATGTTTGCTAATATCCTCTAGTTTTGTTCATATATAAGTTCAACAATATCAACAAGAAGAAGAATTCCCTGCTCAAAATGAGTGACTCACCGGAAATTGAGTAAAGAGGGACATCTAGTGGTGAATAGTGGGAAGAGTGCCATGTGCCATGACAGTGCCATGAACACGACATGCAATAAAGATCATTAGCTAAATATGAAGTTGACAGAATTACAGGGTCCGTATTGGACAATAGTTGCCCACACTTTTTGATTTATTTGAACCAATGTCATTCTGTAACAATTAATGGACAATAGCAGTTTAATAACATTGAAATGCATGTCTCTGTATACAGTTATTGATCTTTGTATTGTCTGTTGTGTTCCAGCGATGGCAGAAGTCAGGCACACATCTGGAGCACCTGGCCTCCCACTTCTGCCTGGACAGTGAGATGGCCCTGGATGGCATAGAGAGCAGTAAGATGCTGGTGATCAGCCCCTGTGAACTGACAGCCTACACCCAGAGATGGGAGATGCCCTTCTCCTGATCCACCCACAACACAATCCTTCCTGTAGAGGAGGACTACACTACGAGCAATCACAAACGTCTGCAGTGCATACTATAGCCAAGGGCTTTTAGAAAGAGAGAGAGAGTGATGGAGGGAGATAGGGAAAGGAGAGAGGAGGAGGATACCAGAGTAAAGGGTGTTTTCAGTCACTGAGATAAGTCTTTATAAGATGGCAGGGACTTGGCCTGATGTCAGCACATTCAAGTGTTCAACAAGACGTTCAGCAGGGCTGAAGTCATTTATTGTGGGCTAATATAGATGAAAATACAGGGGACATCATTTTTCATTGCTGTTTTCATTGAAACTTGTGGTCTGTCAAAACTATTCTTCTAACTGCTGCTTCAAGTGTATAATTTCTTCGTAATGACATTTCAATGGTGATCTAATATGGGATGGGATGCAGCTATGATGGAATTTGTGTCAGCAAATTTAATGCATATGTCAAATGGCAATATTTTAATATCCTATGATACCCATTTATTTTTAATTGAAATGGAGATGACCTTTACACAAAATGTCTATGATCCTGAAACACACACACACACGTCTATGATCCTGAAACACACACACGCACACACACACACACACACACACACATGCGTCTATGATCCTGAAACACAAACACACACACACACACGTCTATGATCCTGAAACACAAACACACGGTAATAGCCAGTGCTGCAATGTCAAAAAGGAAATAAAAGAAATACCGAAAAGGTTTGTTTATTAGTTTTGTGTTCAGCAGTGATAAGTAGCCTGTGTAGAATATACTGATAACATTTTGTAATGGTGAAGATTGGATGCCCCTTCCCTGATTGAACAAATTGTGAATTAGTCTCAGTATAACTATTTAAATTGCATTAGATGTGACTGGTACCAGCACAGCACTGGCACCTCGATCAGCATTACCAGCATCTTACAGTTCTGTGCAGTGACACATCATGGGTTAACAAAGACAGACGAACGGCAAGAAGTATTGACCGAAAAAGGGTTAGGATTTGAGAATAAATAGCATAAAAACCGCTCGCTCAAGTGAATATGCCTACCTGGCTAACTTCCATGGGAAAAGCATCATTCACAGATATGATGTTGTGTCACGCTATCAGAGAAATCTGTCAAAGAATGTAATGGTATTTTCGATGGAATTGTTTACAATTTGAACTCTGAAAAAAACGAGGTCAAATCATGACATCAGCGATCTTTAAGTCGGAGCTCTAGAAAGATGCTAGAGTTTCCGACTTGAAATTGCGAGTTATCTTGAACACACTGAAGTCAGAAGTCTGAGATTTCTGAGTTCCCAGTTGTTTAGAACGCTAATAGAGCCCCACATCGGAGGTGTCATAAAACCCATAAAACCTAGTGGTCAAACAGGCTTACCGTGGCATAACATTTTGATAACCATATAAATCTCTCATGGACAAGGGGACTTTCATCAATATATTAGTCTCCATTTACTCTTAGATTTGAAAATGCTCTGCCTCGATTTGGCAGTCTCATCTAGATTATCATGGCATTTGTAGTTCTTTATGATAGCCACATTAGCATATTATTTGCAGTTCATTTTTGTGGGGTAAATACAGGCAAATATATTGATAAAAAGTAACTTTGTCCTAGAGAGTTATCAAAACGTCACACCAGAGTAAGCATACACGAAACACAGCCCTTATTTAAGTGTATATAAAATACCTAATGGGAAAAATGAATGGTGGAAAAACAATTGGAACCATTTCCTTGTTTGACCACAAGGTTTAATGGATATTGTGACTATTGTAGTATTCTATACTCCAAGTAGACATCATAAGGAGGAATTCCCGTCGACCATGAACACAAATTGAGAAAAGCAAACATTATTTCCCATTAAACCGCATTGTAATGTACATACTGAACTACGATTTGCAATCCTCCCACATAGGGAAGCAGAGCCTGCGAGAAGAGCCCCATGGCTTCAGGCTATTCAGCATGGGAGAGTGGGAAATGTGGGGACCAGGTGTCCAAGTAGGCTACACGTAGCTACAGTATATATGTGGAAAACATTTAATTACAGGTAAGACATACAGTACCAGTCAAACGTTTAGACACACCGACTCATTCAACGTTTTTGTCTTTATTTGTACTATTTTCTACATTGTAAAATAGTAGTGAAGACATCAAAACTATGAAATAACAGATATGGAATCATGTAGTAACCAAAGAAGTGTTAAACCAATCAACCACACTCTTGGCATTCTCTCAACCAGCTTCATGAGGAAGTCATCTGGAATGAATTTCAATTAACAGGTGTGCCTTGTTAAAAGTTCATTTGTGGAATTTCTTTCCTTAATGCATTTGAGCCAATCAGTTGTGTTGTGACAAGGTAGGAGTTGTGTACAGAAGATTGCCCTATTTGGTAAAAGACCAGTACGTATTATGGCAAGAACAGCTCAAATAAGCAAAGATACACGACTGTCGAATCAAATCAAATGCTATTGGGCACATACACATGGTTAGCAGATGTTATTGGGAGTGTAGCGAAATACTTATGCTTCTAGATCTGACAGGGCAGCAGTATCTAATAGATAATATCTAGCAATTCCACAACAAAACCTAATACACACAATCTAGTGAAGGAATGGTATGAGAATATAAAAGTATCAAATATATGGATGAGCAGTGACAGAACGGCTAAGATGCAGAAGATAGTAAAGAATAGATAGTGAAGGATACAGTATACAGTATATACTGTACATGAGATGAGTAATGCAAGATAGGTAAACATTCTGGCATTATTAAAGTGACTAGTGTTCCATTTATTAAAGGGGCCAATGATATCAAGTCTGTAGGTAGGGGGAAAACTTTAAGACATGAAGGTCAGTCAATCTGAAACATTTCAAGAACTCTGAAAGTCTCTTCAAGTGCAGTCGCAAAAACCATCAAGCGCTATGCTGAAACTGGCTCTCATTAGGACGCCACAGGAAAGGAAGACCCAGAGTTACCTCTGCTGCAGAGGATAAGTTCATTAGAATTAACTGCACTTCAGATTGCAGTCCCAAATTAAAGCTTCACAGAGTTCAAGTACAGACACATCTCAACATCAACAGTTCAGAGGAGACTGCGTGAATCAGGCCTTCATGGTCGAATTGCTGCAAAGAAACCATTACTAAAGGACACCAATATGAAGATGAGACTTGCTTGGGCCAAGAAACACGGGCAATGGACACTCTAAATTTGAGATTTTTGGTTCCAACCACCGTGTCTTTGTGAGACGCAGGGTAGGTGAACAGATGATCTCAGCATGTGTGGTTCCCACTGTGAAGGACGGAGGAGGAGGTGTGATGCAGCCCCCTTGGGTTGTGCCGTGGCGGAGATCTTTGTGGGCTATACTCAGCCTTGTCTCAGGATGGTAAGTTGGTGGTTGAAGATATCCCTCTAGTGGTGTGGGGGCTGTGCTTTGGCAAAGTGGGTGGGGTTATATCCTTCCTGTTTGGCCCTGTCCGGGGGTGTCCTCGCATGGGGCCACAGTGTCTCCTGACCCCTCCTGTCTCAGCCTCCAGTATTTATGCTGCAGTAGTTTATGTGTCGGGGGGCTGGGGTCAGTTTGTTATATCTGGAGTACTTCTCCTGTCCTATTCGGTGTCCTGTGTGAATCTAAGTGTGCGTTCTCTAATTCTCTCCTTCTCTCTTTCTTTCTCTCTCTCGGAGGACCTGAGCCCTAGGACCATGCCCCAGGACTACCTGACATGATGACTCCTTGCTGTCCCCAGTCCACCTGGCCATGCTGCTGTTCCAGTTTCAACTGACCTGAGCCCTAGGACCATGCCCCAGGACTACCTGACATGATGACTCCTTGCTGTCCCCAGTCTACCTGGCCATGCTGCTGCTCCAGTTTCAACCTCCACCTGACTGTGCTGCTGCTCTAGTTTCAACTGTTCTGCCTTATTATTATTCGACCATGCTGGTCATTTATGAACATTGAACATCTTGACCATGTTCTGTTATAATCTCCACCCGGCACAGCCAGAAGAGGACTGGCCACCCCACATAGCCTGGTTCCTCTCTAGGTTTCTTCCTAGGTATTGGCCTTTCTAGGGAGTTTTTCCTAGCCACCGTGCTTCTACACCTGCATTGCTTGCTGTTTGGGGTTTTGGGCTGGGTTTCTGTACAGCACTTTGGGATATCAGCTGATGTACGAAGGGCTATATAAATAAATTTGATTTGATTTGATTTGATTTGATGGTGTGATGGTGCTTGGCTGGTGACCAAGCCGGTGATTTATTTATAATTCAAGGCACACTTAACCTGCATGGCGACCACAGCATTCTGCAGCAATACGCCATACCATCTGATTTGCGCATAGTGGGACTATCATTTGTTTTTCAACAGGACAATGACCTAACACACCTCCAGGCTGTGTAAAGGCTATTTGACCATGAAGGAGAGTGATGGAGTGCTGCATCTGATTACCTGGCATCCACAATCACCTAATCTCAACCAAATTGAGATGGTTAGGGATGCGTTGGATGGCAGAGTGAAGGAAAAGCAGCCAACAAATGCTCAGCATATGTGGGAAATCCTTCAAGACTGTTGGAAAAGCATTCCAGGAGAAGCTGGTTGAGAGAATGCAAAGCTGTCATCAAAGCAAAGGGTGGCTACTTTGAAGAATCTAAAATCTAAATATATTTTATTTTGTTTAACACTTTTTTGGTTTACTACATAATTGCATATGTGTTATTTCATAGTTTTTATGTCTTCACTATTATTCTACAATGTAGAAAATAGTGAAAATAAAGATAAACCCTTGAATGAGTAGGTGTGACCAAACTTTTGACTGGTTCTGTACATTTTTTACTTAGCTTGGTATAGTGTGTTTGTACACTTCTTGTAGCTATATAGTCCGTTTGCTTGTGTTGTTGGTCTTGGCTAGCTTAATGTTCCAGACTGGTTGCTAGCAAGGTAGCACTCACTCATATGGCTGCTAGCACCATCATGAAAAGGGGCATGAGGGAGGCCCTACTATCAATATTATGTTTTTTAAAGAATTGAAAACACTCAGTAGCAGGTAATGTTGAAAAGTAATCTTTACTAAAAGCATGAGCTGGCGCACACCCAGAGAAAATTATTTAGTGTAGAGATGCTGACAACGCTGAAGAAGGCACAGTGATGCCGAAACGTTGGTGTTTTTTTACCCAATAAATGACTGGTTTCGGTTTTATAGAAAAGTCATCTTTAGACATGGAAAGTGAAGTTTTGTAATTGACTAAAACAAGCAGATAACAATAAACTGGCGTTTGAAAAAGGTCAACTATTTGCTATGGGATAACCTAGGTAACCACCGGTTATTTTCCCCACAGGTGGGCGGGCCATGACAATCCCCGAGGTCCCTCCCCTCTTATCTTCTTTTTCTTCGATAGGGTTTAATGGCAGTTGGCACACAATATTAATGGTGCATTACCACCACCAGCTGAAAGAGGTAATGAATGAGAAAATAAAAAAACCTTGTGGGAGAAGGGGAAAACAACAATTAAACACATCAACTAACAAAACCCATCCCACTTCTTCAATCACAGTCTACTCCAAAATACCTCCCTACACGGCTCAGGGGCCTGTGATGGCGGAACATTCACCAATAGGATTTCTTGCACGGCCTCGGCTGTGAAATTGCGAAGACACAAAAAACGTTCAGCTCCTTTCAATGATTCCAATTCTCTTGGACTTCTTCTCCTCTTGCGCCGTACAGTTTATGACCATAAATAAAACAAAGCCCAAATTTTAACATGAGGCATTTCACTGTCACTCGGTTGATGAGAAACCTCTGGTCGTGGAGGCTCTACTACCATTGTTTCTTCTCCGCCACTCGTTCCTTCCAATCTTCTCACCTCCTCCAGATAGGCGACACACTGGACACTCCTTACTCTGGCCACCTCAGTCTCCTTCACCTGAACAGGGCACTCCAGGAATTCAGGCGCATAGTCACCTCCACAACTGCAGCATTTCACTTCATCTGGCATACGATATTCTTCCCTTCTGACACATGACCAAATCTTTTACATTTATGACACTAAAGGGTTGTGCGCAAAAGCTCTAATAGGGTATCTCATGAATCCTAACTTTATATGAGAAGGGAGAGATTCTTCATCTAAGAACAGTAGCATGGATGAAGATAATTTATTTTCTCCATCCACCATACAGGTCAGTCAACATGCACCAACCACTCTATCGGTGCCTTCAGTTATATCCTTATATCCTATATCCTGCCTTTACTTATTGTGCCACCCCAGAAATAACCCCCTTGATAGGCAACCTGCTACGAAAATCCATACAGGAAACATTCCACTGTGATATCTTTTTGAGTCTTAAAACACGCTTCTTCTGCTCTGCAGACACGCAAACATGAGAAATAAGACCACTTCTTGTGACTCTCACTGACTCCACACTTTCCTCCTACACATTCCAGAATTTACTCGAGACGTTAAACAGATTTCCCAAGTAGTATTGATCCAAAACCCTCACTCTGACTAAAAACTAGTCTAGAGATTTAATTTTTTCCATGACAGCTTTACTTCTCGTTTCCCTTTGCCACGGTAACACACTCATTCTCACTTTCTGTGCTATTGTCTTCACCAGTTTCAAACAAAACCTCAGTTTCCACCATCTTCCCACTATCGTCTCCTGGGCTGAAAGCCTAAATCAAATCAAATCAAATGTCGGACCAATTTTTCTCTCCATGTCCCTGGACATTCATACCCGGATCTCACAGCTAGCTAGCTGCTATCCGTGTGACCATCGGCCTTCGTCGATTCCGGAGCAAACATCAATTATTCCGGAGCTAGCAAGCTCCGTCAATCACTCCTGAGTTCCATCAATCACACCTGGGCTGCAGTCACCTATCCGGACCCGTTTTACTGCCTTCGCGGAGCCCCACCGGGCCTTCACAACTGGACTGCCGACGTTATCTACCCGAAGGAGTTATTCGGCCGGCTCCTCCGTCGCGACGTTACCTGAACGCCCATCTGCGGCCTGCTAACCGTTAGCTGTCTTACCGGCTGCTATCTGAATAGACAATCGGACAATTTTTTTATTATTATTTTTTTTAATTATTTTTTTAATTATTATTATTATCTTTTCTTCTTGGGCCTCTATAACTATATCTATTGTTTTTATTTTTGTTGTTGTTGTGTGATTTGGATTAATCCCCTCTACCACACGGAACCCCACTAATCTACTGACGGAACGTAAGGGGTGGCTAACAGACCTCCATCCTATGCTAGCTTGCTACCGATGCCCTGGCTAGCTGTCTAAATCACCAACCAACCTCTCCACTCACCGGACCCTTTTGATCACTCGACTAAGCATGCCTATCCTTAATGTCAATATGTCTTGTCCATTTCTGTTCTGGTTAGTGTTTATTGGCTTATTTCACTGTAGAGCCTCTAGTCCTGCTCACTATACCTTATCCAACCTATTAGTTCCACCACCCACACATGCAATGACATCTCCTGGTTTCAACGATGTTTCTAGAGACAATATCTCTCTCTTCATCACTCAATACCTAGGTTTACCTCCACTGTATTCACATCCTACCATACATTTGTCTGTACATTATACCTTGATGCTATTTTATCGCCCCCAGAAACCTCCTTTTACTCTATGTTCCAGACGTTCTAGACGACCAATTCTCATAGCTTTTAGCCGTACCCTTATTCTACTCCTCCTATGTTCCTCTGGCGATGTAGAGGTGAATCCAGGCCCTGCAGTGCCTAGCTCCACTCCTATTCCCCAGGCGCTCTCTTTTGACGACTTCTGTAACCGTAATAGCCTTGGTTTCATGCATGTTAACATTAGAAGCCTCCTCCCTAAGTTTGTTCTATTCACTGCTTTAGCACACTCTGCCAACCCGGATGTTCTAGCTGTGTCTGAATCCTGGCTTAGGAAGACCACCAAAAATTCTGAAGTTTTAATTCCAAACTACAACATTTTCAGACAAGATAGAACTGCCAAAGGGGGCGGTGTTGCAATCTACTGCAAAGATAGCCTGCAGAGTTCTGTCCTACTATCCAGGTCTGTACCCAAACAATTTGAACTTCTACTTTTAAAAATCCACCTCTCTAAAAACAAGTCTCTCACCGTTGCCGCCTGCTATAGACCACCCTCTGCCCCCAGCTGTGCTCTGGACACCATATGTGAACTGATTGCCCCCCATCTATCTTCAGAGTTCGTGCTGCTAGGCGACCTAAACTGGAACATGCTTAACACCCAGGCCATCCTACAATCTAAACTTGATGCCCTCAATCTCACACAAATAATCAATGAACCTACCAGGTACCTCCCCAAAACCTTAAACACGGGCACCCTCATAGATATCATCCTAACCAACTTCCCCTCTAAATACACCTCTGCTGTCTTCAACCAAGATCTCAGCGATCACTGCCTCATTGCCTGCATCCGTAATGGGTCAGCGGTCAAACGACCTCCACTCATCACTGTAAAACGCTCCCTGAAACACTTCTGCGAGCAGGCCTTTCTAATCGACCTGGCCGGGGTATCCTGGAAGGATATTGATCTCATCCCGTCAGTAGAGGATGCCTGGATATTTTTTAAAAATGCCTTCCTAACCATCTTAAATAAACATGCCCCATTCAAGAAATTTAGAACCAGGAACAGATATAGCCCTTGGTTCTCCCCAGACCTGACTGCCCTTAACCAACACAAAAACATCCTATGGCGTTCTGCATTAGCATCGAACAGCCCCCGTGATATGCAGCTGTTCAGGGAAGCTAGAAATCATTATACACAGGCAGTTAGAAAAGCCAAGGCTAGCTTTTTCAAGCAGAAATTTGCTTCCTGCAACACTAACTCAAAAAAGTTCTGGGACACTGTAAAGTCCATGGAGAATAAGAACACCTCCTCCCAGCTGCCCACTGCACTGAAGATAGGAAACACTGTCACCACTGATAAATCCACCATAATTGAGAATTTCAATAAGCATTTTTCTACGGCTGGCCATGCTTTCCACCTGGCTACTCCTACCCCGGACAACAGCACTGCACCCCCAACAGCAACTCGCCCAAGCCTTCCCCATTTCTCCTTCTCCCAAATCCATTCAGCTGATGTTCTGAAAGAGCTGCAAAATCTGGACCCCTACAAATCAGCCGGGCTAGACAATCTGGACCCTTTCTTTCTAAAATTATCTGCCGAAATTGTTGCCACCCCTATTACTAGCCTGTTCAACCTCTCTTTCGTGTCGTCTGAGATTCCCAAAGATTGGAAAGCAGCTGCGGTCATCCCCCTCTTCAAAGGGGGGGACACTCTTGACCCAAACTGCTACAGACCTATATCTATCCTACCGTGCCTTTCTAAGGTCTTCGAAAGCCAAGTCAACAAACAGATTACCGACCATTTCGAATCTCACCATACCTTCTCTGCTATGCAATCTGGTTTCAGAGCTGGTCATGGGTGCACCTCAGCCACGCTCAAGGTCCTAAACGATATCTTAACCGCCATCGATAAGAAACATTACTGTGCAGCCGTATTCATTGATCTGGCCAAGGCTTTCGACTCTGTCAATCACCATATCCTCATCGGCAGACTCGACAGCCTTGGTTTCTCAAATGATTGCCTCGCCTGGTTCACCAACTACTTCTCTGATAGAGTTCAGTGTGTCAAGTCGGAGGGTCTGCTGTCCGGACCTCTGGCAGTCTCTATGGGGGTGCCACAGGGTTCAATTCTTGGACCGACTCTCTTCTCTGTATACATCAATGAGGTCGCTCTTGCTGCTGGTGAGTCCCTGATCCACCTCTACGCAGACGACACCATTCTGTATACTTCCGGCCCTTCTTTGGACACTGTGTTAACAACCCTCCAGGCAAGCTTCAATGCCATACAACTCTCCTTCCGTGGCCTCCAATTGCTCTTAAATACAAGTAAAACTAAATGCATGCTCTTCAACCGATCGCTACCTGCACCTACCCGCCTGTCCAACATCACTACTCTGGACGGCTCTGACTTAGAATACGTGGACAACTACAAATACTTAGGTGTCTGGTTAGACTGTAAACTCTCCTTCCAGACCCATATCAAACATCTCCAATCCAAAGTTAAATCTAGAATTGGCTTCCTATTTCGCAACAAAGCATCCTTCACTCATGCTGCCAAACATACCCTTGTAAAACTGACCATCCTACCAATCCTCGACTTTGGCGATGTCATTTACAAAATAGCCTCCAATACCCTACTCAACAAATTGGATGCAGTCTATCACAGTGCAATCCGTTTTATCACCAAAGCCCCATATACTACCCACCATTGCGACCTGTACGCTCTCGTTGGCTGGCCCTCGCTTCATACTCGTCGCCAAACCCACTGGCTCCATGTCATCTACAAGACCCTGCTAGGTAAAGTCCCCCCTTATCTCAGCTCGCTGGTCACCATAGCATCTCCCACCTGTAGCACACGCTCCAGCAGGTATATCTCTCTAGTCACCCCCAAGACCAATTCTTTCTTTGGCCGCCTCTCCTTCCAGTTCTCTGCTGCCAATGACTGGAACGAACTACAAAAATCTCTGAAACTGGAAACACTTATCTCCCTCACTAGCTTTAAGCACCAACTGTCAGAGCAGCTCACAGATTACTGCACCTGTACATAGCCCACCTATAATTTAGCCCAAACAACTACCTCTTTCCCAACTGTATTTAATTTTTATTTATTTATTTATTTTGCTCCTTTGCACCCCATTATTTTTTTATTTCTACTTTGCACATTCTTCCATTGCAAAACTACCATTCCAGTATTTTACTTGCTATATTGTATTTACTTTGCCATCATGGCCTTTTTTTGCCTTTACCTCCCTTCTCACCTCATTTGCTCACATTGTATATAGACTTGTTTATACTGCATTATTGACTGTATGTTTGTTTTTACTCCATGTGTAACTCTGTGTCGTTTTATCTGTCGAACTGCTTTGCTTTATCTTGGCCAGGTCGCAATTGTAAATGAGAACTTGTTCTCAACTTGCCTACCTGGTTAAATAAAGGTAAAATAAAATTAAAATAAATAAATAAAAAAATCAAATGTATTTATATAGCCCTTCGTACATCAGCTGATATCTCAAAGTGCTGTACAGAAACCCAGCCTAAAACCCCAAACAGCAAGCAATGCAGGTGTAGAAGCACGGTGGCTAGGAAAACCTCCCTAGAAAGGCCAAAACCTAGGAAGAAACCTAGAGAGGAACCAGGCTATGTGGGGTGGCCAGTCCTCTTCTGGCTGTGCCGGGTGGAGATTATAACAGAACATGGCCAAGATGTTCAAATGTTCATAAATGACCAGCATGGTCGTATAATAATAAGGCAGAACAGTTGAAACTGGAGCAGCAGCACGGTCAGATGGACTGGGGACAGCAAGGAGTCATCATGTCAGGTAGTCCTGGGGCATGGTCCTAGGACTCAGGTCCTCCGAGAGAGAGAAAAAAAGAGAGAATTAGAGAGAGCATATGTGGGGTGGCCAGTCCTCTTCTGGCTGTGCCGGGTGGAGATTATAACAGAACAGGCCAAGATGTTCAAATGTTCATAAATGACCAGCATGTTCGAATAATAAGAAGGCAGAACAGTTGAAACTGGAGCAGCAGCACGGCCAGGTGGACTGGGGACAGCAAGGAGTCATCATGTCAGGTAATCCTGGGGCATGGTCCTAGGGCTCAGGTCCTCCGAGAGAGAGAAAGAAAGAGAGAAGGAGAGAATTAGAGAACGCACACTTAGATTCACACAGGACACCGATATAACAAACTGACCCTATAACAAACTGACTCCAGATATAACAAACTGACCCTAGCCCCCCGACACATAAACTACTGCAGCATAAATACTGGAGGCTGAGACAGGAGGGGTCAGGAGACACTGTGGACCCATCCGAGGACACCCCCGGACAGGGCCAAACAGGAAGGATATAACCCCACCCACTTTGCAAAAGCACAGCCCCCACACCACTAGAGGGATATCTTCAACCACCAACTTACCATCCTGAGACAGGGCCGAGTATAGCCCACAAAGATCTCCGCCATGGCACAACCCAAGGGGGGGCGCCAACCCAGACAGGATGACCACATCAGTGAATCAACCCACTCAGGTGACGCACCCCTTCCAGGGATGGCATGAGAGAGCCCCAGTAAGCCAGTGACTCAGCCCCTGTAATAGGGTTAGAGGCAGAGAATCCCAGTGGAAAGAGGGGAACCGTAGCGTACGTGTAGGTATGTACGGCAGGACCAAATCAGAGAGATAGGTAGGAGAAATCCCATGTAATGCTTTGTAGGTTAGCAGTAAAACCTTGAAATCAGCCCTTGCTTTGACAGGAAGCCAGTGTAGAGAGGCTAGCACTGGAGTAATATGATAAACATTTTTGGTTCTAGTCAGGATTCTAGCAGCCGTATTTAGCACCAACTGAAGTTTATTTAGTGCTTTATCCGGGTAGCCGGAAAGTAGAGCATTGTAGTAGTCTAACCTAGAAGTGACAAAAGCATGGATACATTTTCTGCATAATTTTTGGACAGAAAGTTTCTGGTTTTTGCAATGTTACGTAGATGGAAAAAAGCTGTCCTTGAAATGGTCTTGATATGTTCTTCAAAAGAGAGATCAGGGTCCAGAGTAATGCCGAGGTCCTTCACAGTTTTATTTGAGACGACTGTACAACCATTAAGATTAATTGTCAGATTCAACAGAAGATCTCTTTGTTTCTTGGGACCTAGAACAAGCATCTCTGTTTTGTCCGAGTTTAAAAGTAGAAAGTTTGCAGCCATCCACTTCCTTATGTCTGAAACACATGCTTCTAGCAAGGGCGATTTTGGGGCTTCACCATGTTTCATTGAAATGTACAGCTGTGTGTCATCCGCATAGCAGTGAAAGATAACATTATGTTTTCGAATAACATCCCCAAGAGGTAACAACTGTTATGGTTAGAAGACTTTAATGTATACGCAGAGTTGTACGGTCACAATCCACACAATATCAAAAGGTTCATTTAAAATGTAAATAGCTATGTTAAAATGTAAGATTTAACTTGTTTATATGTAACAAAGGGTAGGAACCTCTATTCAATGAATCAGGTGATTTCCCCTCTGATCTTCTTCTTCTTCTTTTGTGGTTTTATGGCGGACTACAACCCCAAAAGGTGAATTGCAGCCACCAACTGGACAGGTAGAAAAAACAAGATAAAACGAAAATAAAATAAAATCAAACGTTATTTGTCAGAATGTATTTTCTTAAATTCCTGTTAATCTAACTGCACTGTCCAAAATACAGTAGCTATTACAGTGAAAGAATACAATGCTATTGTTTGAGGAGAGTGCACAATTTTGAACATGAAAAGTTATTAATAAACAAATTAGGCACATTTAGGCAGTCTTGGTACAAAGATTTTAACATAAATGCAATGGTTCATTGGATCAATCTAAAGCGTTGCACATACACTGTTGCCTTCTGGTGGCCAATATCGAAATTGCAGCTGGGCTGGAATAATACATTATGTCCTTTCTATTGTATTTCAAAGATGATGGTACAAAAAATGTAATGGTTGCTTTTTCTTTGTTTTATCTTTTATCACATCTAATGTGTTATATTCTCCTACATTCCTTTTACATTTCCACAAACTTCAAAGTGTTTCCTTTCAAATGGTACCAATGCATATCCTTGCTTCAGGGCCTGAGCTACAGGCAGTTACATTTGGGTATGTCATTTTAGGCAAAAAAAAAATTAAAGTGTCCGATCCTTAAGAGGTTATTAAGCTGTTCCGGATGACTACGTGATCACGCTCTCCATAGCCAATGTGAGCAAGACCTTTAAACAGGTCAAAATTCACAAGGCCATGGGGCCAGACGGATTACCAGGACCTGTAGTCAGAGCATGTGCGGACCAATTGGCAAGTGTCTTCACTGACATTTTCAACTTCTCCCTGACCAAGTCTGTAATACCTATATGTTTCAAGCAGACCACCATAGTCCCTGTGGCCAAGAAAGCGAAGGTAACCTGCTTAATTAACTACCGCCCCATAGCACTCACGTTGGTAGCCATGAAGTGCTTTGAAACCCTAGACCCACTCAAATTCGCATGCCGCCCCAACAGATCCACAGAAGACGCAATCTCAATCACACTCCACACTGCCCTTTCCCAACTGGACAAAAGGAACACCTATGTGAGAATCCTGTTAATTGACTACAGCTCATGGTGCCCACAAAGCTCATCACTAAGCTAAGGATGTGTCAGGGGAGAAGCTCCAGGTGGTATCTGATTTTAAGTACCTTGGCATCATACTTGATTCCAACCTCTCTTTTAAAAAGCATGTGAAAAAGGTAATTCAGATAACCAAATTCAACCTAGCTAATTTCCGATTTATACGAAATTGTTTGACTACAGAGGTAGCAAAACTGTACTTCAAATCTATGATACTCCCCCACTTAACATAATGCTTGACTAGTTGGGCCCAAGCTTGCTGTACAACATTAAAACCTATTCAGTCTGTCTACAAACAAGCTCTCAAAGTGCTTGATAGGAAGCCCAATAGCCATCATCACTGTTACATCCTCAGAAAGCATGAGCTCCTGAGTTGGGAAAATCTTGTGCAATACACCGACGCATGTCTTGTATTCAAGATCCTAAATGGCCTGGCTCCCCATCCACTCAGTATTTCTGTTAAACAGAAAACTCAAACATATGGCAGCAGATCCACAAGGTCTGCCATGAGAGGTGACTGTATAGTTCCCTTAAGGATAAGCACCTTTTGTAAATCCGCTTTCTCTGTGAGAGCTTCCCATGTCTGGAATACACTGCCATCAGACATACATACAGTGCCCCCTTGAGCTTTGCGACCTTTTGCCACATTTCAGGCTTCAAACATAAAGATATAAAACTGTATTTTTTTGTGAAGAATCAACAACAAGTGGGACACAATCATGAAGTGGAACGACATTTATTGGATATTTCAAACTTTTTTAACAAATCAAAAACGGAAAAATTGGGCGTGTAAAATTATTCAGCCCCCTTAAGTTAATACTTTGTAGCGCCACCTTTTGCTGCGATTACAGCTGTAAGTCGCTTGGGGTATGTCTCTATTAGTTTTGCACATCGAGAGACTGAAATGTTTTCCAATTCCTCCTTGCAAAACAGCTCGAGCTCAGTGAGGTTGGATGGAGAGCATTTGTGAACAGCAGTTTTCAGTTCTTTCCACAGATTCTCGATTGATTCAGGTCTGGACTTTGACTTGGCCATTCTAACACCTGGATATGTTTATTTTTGAACCATTCCATTGTAGATTTAGCTTTATGTTTTGGATCATTGTCTTGTTGGAAGACAAATCTCCGTCCCAGTCTAAGGTCTTTTGCAGACTCCATCAGGTTTTCTTCCAGAATGGTCCTGTATTTGGCTCCATCCATCTTCCCATCAATTTTAACCATCTTCCCTGTCCCTGTTGAAGAAAAGCAGGCCCAAACCATGATGCTGCCACCACCATGTTTGACAGTGGTGATGGTGTGTTCAGGGTGATGAGCTGTGTTGCTTTTACGCCAAACATAACGTTTTGCATTGTTGCCAAAAAGTTCCATTTTGGTTTAATCTGACCAGAGCACCTTCTTCCACATGTTTGGTGTGTCTCCCAGGTGGCTTGTGGCAAACTTTAAACAACACTTTTTATGGATATCTTTAAGAAATGGCTTTCTTCTTGCCACTCTTCCATAAAGGCCAGATTTGTGCAATATACGACTGATTGTTGTCCTATGGACAGAGTGTCCCATCTCAGCTGTAGATCTCTGCAGTTCATCCAGAGTGATCATGGGCCTCTTGGCTGCATCTCTGATCAGTCTTCTCCTTGTATGAGCTGAAAGTTTAGAGGGACGGCCAGGTCTTGGTAGATTTGCAGTGGTCTGATACTCCTTCCATTTCAATATTATCGCTTGCACAGTGCTCCTTGGGATGTTTAAAGCTTGGGAAATCTTTTTGTATCCAAATCCGGCTTTAAACTTCTTCACAACAGTATCTCGGACCTGCCTGGTGTGTTCCTTGTTCTTCATGATGCTCTCTGCGCTTTTAACGCAGAGAGCATCCTATGCGTTGTCCTATGTTGCTCTGTCTGTATGCTATATCTTGCTTGTCCTATGTTGCTCTGTCTGTATGCTATGTCTTGCTTGTCCTTTGTTGCTCTGTGTGTGCTCACTGCTCAATGATTGTCTATATTGTAATTGTTTTTAATAACCTGCCCAGGGACTGCGGTTGAAAATTAGCCGGCTGGCTAAAACCGGCACTTTTACTGAAACGTTGATTAATGTGCACTGTCCCTGTAAAAAATCAAATTAACTCAAGGAGCCTGGGACTAAACACCTCCCTCTGCAACTGGAGGAGGCAGGGGAGATGGTTTGTTAAAGATGAATGGTAGAAAGTGTAAGCAGAGTGTGCTGAAGACAGGAAGAGAAATGGAAGTGAATGGGGTCAACGTATCGGAGGTGGTAGGTGTGGTGAAGTTCTCGGAGCCCAAAGCTTGAACCGACGGTCAGGACAAAGATGAGTCTGTGACAGTAGGAGTGAAGTTTTTGAAAAAAGTGGACCCCTGCCTTTGGCTGATAAATTTGTGGTTTCGGTGTGGGTGAAAACAGAGATGGGTGCTGTGGCATCAGTGAGGGTAACCAGAAGTGGTCTTGTGATAATTGTTTTGGTTTCTGCTGGCTCTGCTGTTTGTTTATGTTATACAAATGGAGGCAAGAAATGTGAATTGTTTTGCTTTCAAGAAAAGGGTGCCATTTAAAGGAGTGATTACTGGGGTAGCAGTACATGTAAAAGTTGACCAACTGAAGGAGAAGATTCATGGTGTTTGTGATGCTCGTCATTTGGTGCGACACAGGCATAAGTGGTGAAACAGAACACTCATTGTCTGTTCTTTTGAGTTTTGATGTTGAGTCTTTGCCCGACAAAGTGATGTTAGGATATGTAAGTTATCATGTACGAGCTTTTGTGCCAAATACATTACATTGTTACAGGTGTCAAGCTTATGGGCGTGTGGCAGCAGTGTGTAGGAGGGAGGTTCCTAGGTGTGAGAAGTGTGCAGAAGGGCATGAGACAAAGGAATGTGCAGCATTGGGGAAAGTTGTGGTATGTGTTAATTGAAGGGGTGCCCGTGGGGCTGGGGATCATTAATGTCCCGTGCAAGAGAGGCAAGGTGAGGTTTCAAGGGTTAGAGTAGTGCAGAAGTTGTCATATGCTGAGGCAGTGAAGAAAGTAGAGGAAGATGGGTCAAGGGGGAAGGATCCTGAGAGGAGTGGTGTGAGTAGTAGATCTGTACCAGTACAGAGGGATAGGCCAACAAGTGATATACAGTTGAAGTCGGAAGTTTACATACACTTAGGTTGGAGTCATTAAAACTTGTTTTTCAACCACTCCACAAATTTATTGTTGAAAAAACTATAGTTTTGGCAAGTCGGTTAGGACGTCTACTTTGTGCAAAATTCCAGAAGATGATGTCATGGCTTTAGAAGATTCTGATAGGCTAATTGACATCATTTGAGTCAATAGGAGGTGTACCTGTGGATGTATTTCAAGGCCTACCTTCAAACTCAGTGCCTCTTTGCATGACATCAGGAGAAAATCTAAAGAAACCTGCCAAAAAAATTGTAGACCTCCACAAATCTGGTTCATCCTTGGGAGCAAATTCAAAAACGCCTGAAGGTACCACGTTCATCTGTACAAACAATAGTATGCAAGTATAAACGCCATGGGATCACGCAGCCATCATACCGCTCAGGAAGGAGATGCGTTCTGTCTCCTAGAGATGAACGTACCTTGGTGTGGAAAGTGCAAATCAATCCCAGTACAACAGCAAAGGACCTTGTGAAGATGCTGGAGGAAACAGGTACAAAATTATCTATATCCACAGTAAAACGAGTCCTATATCGACATAACCTGAAAGGCCACTCAGCAATGAAGAAGACACTGCTCCAAAACCACCATTAAAAAAAGCCAGACTACAGTTTGCAACTGCACATGGGGACAAAGATCGTACTGATGAAACAAAAATAGAACTGTTTGGCCATAATGACCATCATTAAATTTGGAGGAAAAAGGGGGAGGCTTGCAAGCCAAAGAACAACATCCCAACCATGAAGCATGGGGGTGGCAGTATCATGTTGTGGGAGTGCTTTGCTGCAGGAGGGACTGGTGCACTTCACAAAATAGATGGTATCATGAGGAGGGGAAATTATATGGATATATTGAAGCAACATCTCAAGACATCAGTCTGGAAGTTAAAGCTTGGTCGCAAATGGGTCTTCCAAATGGACAATGACCCCAAAAATACTTCCAAAGTTGTGGCAAAATGACTTAAGGACAACACAGTCAAGGTATTGGAGTGGCCATCACAGAGCCCTGACCTCAATCCCATAGAAAATGTGTGGGCAGAACTGAAAAAGCATGTGGGAGCAAGGAGGCCTACAAACCTTTAAATGTCAGGAATTGTGATAAAATTGAGTTTAAATGTATTTGGCTAAGGTGTATGTAAACTTCCAACTTCAACTGTATGTTTCAATATGTTTGGACTTTTAGCATTTATAGCAATGGTTATCAACTGTACTGCAGGGATGAACGTCACAGAAAATTAACGTTGTCGTGGCAGCTGCAGATGCAGAGAGGTATTTGGGTGTGCAAGACTTGACATCAGAGGAGTTACAGACTGTGTTAAGTGGTGGTGTCACATTCTTTCAGGTTGTGGGCCTGAGGTAGGATTAAATATATTTAAATAGTGGAGTAGGGTGGTGTTGTTTTTCATTATTTGTATTTGTTAATTTTGTTGTGTGAGTGTAGTGTTAGATGGCAGAGTATTTGTTTATTTGTATTTTATTTATAAGGGATTTGGACTCCAGACATGTAGGTGGCGTTAATGCAACATTTATTGGATAACATCCGCCCTTAAACCTCATCGAATAATAAGAAGAAAGAGATGGCTAACACTTCCGGTTTATTGTGAGGAAACGTTCTTCGGCCAAGTACATTCGCTATTGTTTACATATTGTGCATTACGTGAAATGCGTCAACAGATTGAGAACGCAAACTACAGAATCTACTGGTGCCGCAAAAAGTTGGCTAAAAAGCCTACCCTATCTCCATCGCCTACTGCCAAAAAGACCAACAGCATGTACAACCGGTAAAGTAAATGTAAACATGATTTCATTCAACATTCTGCCTTCTAGAGACTGTTGCGTCTTTTTCATAGCGACTTCTTTCAGATACATATCCATGAAGTAACCATCAAATCAAATGTTATTTGTCACATGCGCTGAATAGAACAGGTGTAGTAGACCTTACAAACAATGACATGTTAAGAAAACAAGTGTTAAAGTATTTTCTAAAATAACCTGAAGTAAAAAATAAATAAGAAAAATAGAAAATAAAAAATAATTAAGGAGCAAAAATAAAATAACAGTAGCGAGGCTACAGGATATACAGGGTGTGCGGGGGCACAGGTTAGTCGACGTAATTGAGGTAATTTGGTAGATAAAGTGACTATGCATGAATAATAAACAGAGAGTAGCAGCAGCGTAAAAGCGCGGGCGGGCAATGCAAATAGTCCGGGTAGCCATTTGATTAGCTGTTCATGAGTCTTATGGCTTGGGGGTAGAAGCTGTTTAGAAGCCTCTTGGACCTAGACTTTGTGCTCCGGTACCGCTTGCCGTGCGGTAGCAGAGAGAACAGCCTATGACAAGGGTGGCTGGTATTTTGGGGGCTTTCCTCTGATACCGCCTGGTGTAGAGGTTCTGGATGGCAGGCAGCTTGGCCCCAGTGATGTACTGGGCTGTTCGCACTTGTTATATAAATATATGTAAACATTCATATACATAGTTAATATATTATACAGCGCCAAACCGCCTGACTATGTACCCCTGCTAAAACAGGAACTAGCTCACACAGCCAGGAATAAAACTACCCCCCCTAACACTATCTCCTCAGCTTTGTTGTCTCCCGACCCCAGGAAACAAAGACATTCCATCGCATGAACACATACACCCAGCTATAGTAAACTGCCCTCTACCTCACGAACCCCTGACACAAACATCTCCTAGAATAAACAACTCTTCTCCCCTGCTAATGGTCGGGTGACCAGAACAGAAGACTGCTGTGCACCAATGGGGGCTTCTACTCTGGCTAGAACGGGTCCGCCTCCAACCCTACGGGACCATTCAGAAGACGTCACGACAAGGCTATACCTACTTTATTCTATGTATAAAAATGAATGTAACCTCTATATAAGTTCTCTTTTTCATCTGACCCCTCTTCGGGTTATATGAACTAGATCCGTGCACGATGTAAAACAAATATCTTTGACCAATAAACAGCCTTTTTGATACACCTGATTCCACTCTGTCCAGCGCCGTTGATTTGCATTCCCTCTCCAGTAAGAAACACTAACACACTACCCTCTGTAGTGTCTTGCGTCGGGGGCCAAGCAGTTGCCATACCAGACGGTAATCCAACCAGTCAGGATGCTCTCTGGAGCATCTGTAGAACTTTTTGAGGATCTGAGGACCCATGCCGAATCTGTTCAGTCTCCTGAAGGGGAATAGGCTTTGTCTTGGTGTGTTTGGACCATGATAGTTTGTTGGTTATGTGGACACCAAGGAACTTGAAGCTCTCAACCTGCTCCACTACAGCCCCGTCGATGAGAATGGGAGCGTGCTCTGTCCTACTTTTCCTGTAGTCCACAATCATCTCCTTTGTCTTGATCACGTTGTGGGAGAGGTTGTAACAGTCTGATGTTTAGGAAAAGGACAACATTTCACCTGACCCTAGACTTCATCCAAACATTACACTGTTGATTTTATGTGCATTTTACATTCACTGTACTTTTCACAGCATTTTGTTGCTAACGAAATCTGAAAATACTCTGGATACATTCAGAGTGCAACATAAGACAAAAAAATGACAAGGGTTTGAGTGAAAAGACTAGGTGTCTCCAAGTGGCCACACACCTCTCCAAACTGTATGACTCAAAGAAGAGTCTTCAGCTATAAGGTGCTTCTTTGAGCTCCCTTAGCTGTGCCATTGAGGAACTAGAGCAAGTTTTTTGGTTGTTTGGAACACAACCCTGCATCCCTGTGGTCACACAATTACAGTTGTTGTTTACCTTTCGGTCACTGGCCCAACTCTTAACCTGTAAGCCACCTGCCACCCCATGAGTTTTATGATATGGAAATGTTAAGTGCAAATTTGGACTCAAGGGTATTTGACTTGCTTGTATGACTTCAAATCAGTATTTATTATCGTTTTAAATGTCTCATCTTTCAAAATACATTGAGTCATCTTAATTTACAGCATTTACAACACATTTGCTAAAGTTGCCCAAGTAGCGGGAGGTATGGGGGCAACTACTTGTCGTGTGTGGTGCTCAAATTCAGAACGGCTGTCAGTCAAAACCAATATAGCACTGTGATGCGCGTGGCCTGAGCTCTGACGTCAATTATAGTGTATACAGGTATGCGTGTAAAGGGTTAAGACTTAATCCCTCCTCCCCGAACTGTGTGGGCAAACGTGTGAAGCAGTTAAAGCACTGGGGCCTGTTGCACAAAAGTAGAATTAAGACATCCGGGATAAATGACTCAGCTGAGCTCAATGAAGCCAAAACATGTGCGTCCAGGCTTAATTGGTTGCACAAAGACCAAACCAGGATGAGCAGACACGGATTCATTAAGCCAGGTGAAACCAATCCTGGATAGGTGCGCGCTCACGGCTCACTCAAATAGACCCCGCCACAGATCACAGATTAACTGATTTACCATGGCAACTAGAGCCGCGTACTTTTCCCCGTCGGAAGCACAAATCCTCATGGAGGCATACGAGGAGGTAAAAGATATAATTAAGAAGAAAGGCAACACCGCCACAGTGATAAAGCAAAGAGAAAAAGCGTGGCAAAGTATTGCAGACCGCCTGAATGCGTAAGTAGTGCACAATTACACACTCACCGCTCCGCTGAAACATCACAATTACAATTCAAATATTTAATTCACATCTCCAAAAATGCAGTTGTACTGTAATTATGAAACGGTTAAATGTTTTATTGAAATGCACTGCAGATATGAGTGAAATTGTGTAAAGTAACTCCATCACACTGTATAAAGCTATGATACATTTTTTGATATTTTTACTGAAAACAAGACAAAAATACCAAGTAATTTTTTGCAGTGTGACTCCATTAAATGTGTGTGTGTGTGTGTGTAGATTAAACATGAACGGGCCAAAACGGACATGGCAGCAGGTCAAAATCAAATACAAGAACATTCTGCAGAATGGTATGGTCCCTGACTAATATTTAACAAAGCACAAGCATATATTGTACCCAGAAGGTGCCTGCTCACACATTGTCTGTACTGTTTTAGCAGTGAAAAAGAATACCCACAGACAAGGCACGGGTGGTGGGTCACCAAAGGCTGACCTTACCCCAGCAGAGGACATGGCCTTGGAGCTAAATAAAGGCAGGCCCGTCTTAGAGGGGATCCCTGGGGGGAAAGAGACAAGCATAGGTTCCTCCCAAGATGCCACCCGCTTCATTCAAGGTATGTCCTTCCATCTCTACATGGGATACAACCACATTCATATTGAATCAATTTGGACTGTCTGACTTTGGTTTACCTATTGCCTTGCAGTGTCTGGCAGCACTGAGTTCCTGTTAGAGCCACCAGCACAAGCACCAGACGATGCTGATCCAGTGAGTACTCCATCAAAGGCATACTGTAGGCCTGGCATGTCTTGTCTACTAGCTTCAATATGAATCCGATTAAATGTGATAGGGTGAAGGCCCCAGTGCAGCAGCAACAGCACATGATGGAGACGATGATGAGGAGGAGACCATCTCTCTGGATTCCAGAAGGCATGAGGTATCATGTTAAGACTGTGAAAGTACTATTTACTCTACAATGGTGAGGAGTCCTCATCAAAATCAAAAAATCTAATTTCTTTTACAGGACCCAGATGCTATACAGTGGGAAAACCAGCCTGGCAACATAGTGCGTATTAATAAAAGGACACCACATCCTGCCAAATTCCAGCTGCGCTAATTGTATTGTGTTCACAGAGCTCACAAGCTATCAGAAAGTTGTATGGCAACCACCTCCGGCGCCAAATAGAACTGGCAGACATAGACATTCAGTACAAGAAGAAAAAGATGGAAAATCTTGCACTGGAGTTCGAAATAAAAAAGAGGACAATTAGGAAACTGGACCTTGAAATAAAAAAACTTGAGAGGGAGGTGAGATATGCCTTCAATGTACACTGTATGCTAACTGTAACACAAATGTATTAATCATTATTTTTCTTTCCTCCCCCAGCTCCAAGAAGATGACACAGCTCAAAATAAAAATTTGGTATATTCTCGTAAAGTCAAGTGAGCCATGACATATGAGCTCTTATTGTGAGCACACAGGACGGTGGCATCTTTCTAAGGTTTTTTTTATTTTCCCAGCAATCAGTACAACCAAGTCATCGTTATAAGGCATCGCCCTCTTTTGCCCACCCCCCCAGCACCAGGTGTGACCACTAGCCTATATGAAGGCCCAAAATTGTGTGTTCCTTTCTGCTCTGACAATGGCATGCCCATTCGTGCGAGATGTGGTGGATGAAGAAGCACTTGTGCTGAGGAGAGCCTTCAGGCGAGAAAGGGTCTTCAGGGACCGGTTGGACCCACTGGCCTTCCCTGATGACCATCTATATGAAAGATACAGGTTTTCTGCAGATGGCATCAGGTATCTATGCAGACTACTGGGTCCCAGGATTAAGCACCGCACTGCACGGAGCCATGCACTGAGTGTGGAGCAAATGGTTTGTGTGGCCTTGCGCTTTTTTGCTAGTGGAGCCTTCCTGTACTCAGTGGGGGATGCAGAACAGCTGAACAAGGCCACAATTTGCCGCACAATAAGGAGTGTGTGTCTGGCTATCAAAGCATTAGCAGATGTCTTCATCTCCTTCCCTGGCCACAGAAGACTCTGTGACATCAAAGAGGAGTTCTATAGGATTGCAGGTAAGAGGATCTACAAATTACAGGACCACTGTTAACACATAGTAGGATACTCATTACTTTGTGTGACAGGTTTCCCCAATGTCATTGGTGCAGTGGACTGCACACACAAGGATAAAAGCCCCCTCAGGTGCCCATGAGGCCAATTTTGTGAATAGGAAATCCTTTCACAGCATTAATGTTCAGGTGAACATAACTTTTTGATATTGTCCATTGACGAACACTCTGCATTGCCAGTGATGTGCATTGATTGGTGTAATATTCCTCATCTTATGATTTCAAATGGTCTGCAATGCTGACTGTGTGATCAGCAATGTTGTGGCAAAATGGCCTGGCTCAGTCCATGACTCCAGAATCTTTCGGGCCTCTGAAATCTATCAGTGCCTATCACAAGGTAAGCCACACAACCCCTATTTATAACCATCATGGCTGTGTCAAGAATATCACTGTGTTTATGAGGTAGTAATGATGAGATTTTGTGTTGACAGGTGAATTCTCTGGTGTGTTGCTGGGAGACAGGGGGTATGGCTGCCAGCCTTTTCTCCTGACACCTTTCACAGACCCCCAGGAAGCACCGCAGGCCTACAACCATGCCAGGACCAGGGCCAGAGTTGAAATGACCTTTGGCCTCCTGAAGGCACGCTTTCACTGCCTTCACAAATTAAGGGTCAGCCCTGTTAGGGCATGTGATATTACTGTGGCTTGTGCTGTCCTCCACAATGTGGCCTGCCTGAGGAAGGAGAGGGCCCCCAGAGTGCCACCAGCCATGGACTGGGACAATCCGGCAATCTTCCCTGATGACGACAGTGGTCGGCTGCTGAGGGACCAATATGTGTTGAATTATTTTAGTTAGTATGTGTGCTTTCAACTTTGGTTAAATATGTCCTGCGGTGGCAGAGGAATTCGGGTTTTTTGGGGTTCGTTTTTTGACGAATTTGGCCTCTTATGATGTTTGTGCGGTATACTGTGTGTAATACAAGGCTGCAGGGAGGCTACTGCATCCATTCATTTGTCTGTTCAGTTGATGTGTATGGATTTGTCCTGCATTTATTTTAGTGTGCAGACATGCAGGGTGTGTTATATACAGACCTTTGAATGTGTATGTATCATTTTGTATAATATGCTTGGATTCTGTGCTTTCCATCTTGTAGAGTCACTGTGACTTCAGTTTCGAAAGGAGCTGATGGTTTACCTGCTTTGTTTTGTCCTTATTCAATAAAGGAACATAATGTTACACATTGTGTTTTTATATTCATATGGAATGTGTATTTGTTTATATGACAGAGTACTAGGGCCACACTGAAGAAAAAGGATAAAGTCATAAATTTATGAGGCTGGTTCTTTCTGCAGAAAAGCTACATATTGTTTTTACAGTTTTGATACTTATGACAATGTGATACTTAATATTCTGGCACATCAGCATGTCTTTGTTTATGAAACCATACTGAAGTACAATTTCACAATGCCCCACATCTGTCATTTTAACAACTGTCCTCCTTTAAAACAACTGGTTACAATATTATGACTTGTGTTTTTTTCCCCTCTGTGGCCCTAATATTCTATCATTTTATATATAGCCTTATAGTCTATGGGAAACTGTAAATTATCTAATGATAGCAACATCTAAAAATCATTTTTTATCCAAAATCATTGAAATTAATGATCACAAACGTTTAAATAATAACAGTGGGTCTAGTTATATGTGATAACAATGTATAGTGAGCAGTGAAATAACTATTGGTTTCCATTTGTGGTGACTGCTGACTGACATTAGGGATGAGATTAAATAGATCCTGGAATTTAGCCTGGTCTGGAGCAGGCTAGCTCCACAGAATAAATCTCCATGGTAATTTATACCATAACATATCCTCCTGCCCCCTATCCATCTTTAGTGCAACTGGATTACGGATCAATTGAGCCAGGATCACCAAGATATCCTGGCTTAATCCCTTATCCTAGTTTTGTGCAACAGGCCCCTGGTTTAGCCCGATCCTGATACATCCAAATAACAAGTGACGAAAACCTCTTACGTGGAACTAATGCTGCTCGTTATTGGTCTACACGCAGAATCTGCACATGGGAGATTCATTAAGAGTAGGCCTATTCATTTGAGCTGTTAGCTCAGTCTGTTTTAAATTGAAAACCTTGTATCCGCCTGCGTAAATAAGCAAGTGATATTGCCATTGGAGCGCACATGTAACATTACCACTAGAGGGAGCCACAGGCATAGAATGTATTTCTTAAACCACTTGGTTTTCCTGTTTCACTTTATTCACTTTCAAAAATATTGTAATTGTGTACATGTTTCCCCACAGTTTATGAGAAATGTCACATTTTCTTTGATGTTGTGGTGTGTCTTCCCCCCCCATTCCCTTCCCCAGGTTACCAGTGGGAGTACAAGTAGAGGACAGGCATGAAGCCTGACGGCTGTGCGGGCGTTTATAAGAAGGACTGCCTCTCCCTGCTGTCCAGTCACCCAATGGAGTACTTCCGCCGGGGCATCCCCCTGCTAGACCGGAGCAACCTGGGCTTGGTGCTGTTACTGCGTCCCATGGGACCCTTCAGCCCAGAGGCCTGTGTGTGGCCAATACACACCTCCTTTACAACCCCGGGCATGGGGACATTAAGCTGGCCCAGCTGGCTATGCTGCTGGCAGAAATCACAACAGTGTCCCGCCTCTCTGACGGCAGCTCTTATCCCACCGTCCTCTATGGGGACTTTAACTCTGTGCCCTGGTCCCCTCTGTACAACTTTGTTAGGGAGAGCAGCCTGGAGTACGACAGCATTCCCATATGCAAGGTGAGGGCTTTATCATCGACATGCCCAGGCTTAATCTGCAGTGGGATCATAAGCTCTGTGGCTGAAGCTGATTACTACAGACGGAACATAATATTTCGGGAGTCCTGATATAAAATGTGGGCTGTTATAGAATGTTTGTTGAGCTCCTCTCTGTGAAGCGTCATCTTTCTGCAGTATTTGTAGTTCATTTTCAATCTGGGTTGAATGCCCTGTCTTTGCCATAAAATCAACTTTTATTAGTCTCATACACATGGTTAGCAGATGTTATTGCGAGTGTAGCGAAATACTTGTGCTTCTAGATCCGACAGGGCAGCAGTATCTAACAGGTAATATCTAGCAATTCCACAACAAAACCTAATACACACAATCTAGCGAAGGAATGGTATGAGAATATATAAGTATCAAATATATGGATGAGCAGTGACAGAGCGGCTAAGATGCAGGAGGTAGTAAAGAATAGATAGTGAAATTAACAGTGTACAGCAAGTTGCTTTACTATGCTAGACAAAACTGTGTGAAGCAACAGAATGTTTCCCGTGTGTGTGTGTGTGTGTGTGACCGTGCCCATTTGGCCCCATAGCCTGGGTGTCACCCAGCAGTTCCAGTATGAGACTCTGCCTACAGGTAACCCATCATCCATCATTTTACCCCACACTCTCTCAGTGAACAGCTTTAGGCCATTACCAACACTGAGGGAATACCCTTCTTTCCTCTGATCTGTATGTGACGTTAATACTCTTCTCTCCTCCCAGATGGGGGTATCTCCAACCTGTCTGTACAGGACTTTGAAGCACAAGCTATGGCAACTATGAACAGGTCACTTAGCCCCGGTTGCATTTCAGGGTTAAATAATCATTTAGTTGAGACAGACAGTGCCCGTGATCCCTACAGTCAGTTCTTTCTGTCAGGTAACTGTGGGAGATCTGATCCTGTCAGGTACTGCACCAGCTGTAGCTCCTCTGACTCACAGCAGACCTTCAATAGTAACGCTTTTCAAATCAAATTGTAGTAGTCACATGCGCCGAAATGTGAAATGAAATGCTGAATACAACAGGTGTAGTAGACCTTACAGTGAAATGCTGAATACAACAGGTGTAGTAGACCTTACAGTGAAATGCTGAATACAACAGGTGTAGTAGACCTTACAGTGAAATGCTGAATACAACAGGTGTAGTAGACCTTACAGTGAAATGCTGAATACAACAGGTGTAGTAGTAGACCTTACAGTGAAATGCTGAATACAACAGGTGTAGTAGTAGACCTTACAGTGAAATGCTGAATACAACAGGTGTAGTAGACCTTACAGTGAAATGCTGAATACAACAGGTGTAGACCTTACAGTGAAATGCTGAATACAACAGGTGTAGTAGACCTTACAGTGAAATGCTGAATACAACAGGTGTAGTAGACCTTACAGTGAAATGCTTACTTATGAGCCCCTAACCAACAATGCAGTTAAAAAAAAGAATAAGATAAGAATAAGAGATAAAAGTAACAGGTAATTAAAGAGCAGCAGTAAAATAACAATAGCGAGACTATATACAGGGGGGTACCGATACAGAGTCACTGTGCGGGGGCACCGGTTAGTTGAGGTAGTATGCACACGTAGGTAGAGTTATTAAAGGGACTATGCATACATGACAACAGAGAGTAGCAGTGGTGTAAGGGGGGGGGGGGGGGACAATGCAAATCGTCTGCGTAGCCATTCGACTAGATGTTCAGGAGTCTTATGACTTGGGGGTAAAAGCTGTTAAGAAGCCTCTTGGACCTAGACTTGGCGCTCCGGAACTGCTTGCCGTGCGGTAGCAGAGAGAGCAGTCTATGACTAGGGTGGCTGGAATCTTGGACAATTTTTAGGGCCTTCCTCTGACACCGCCTGGTATAGAGGTCCTGGGTGGCAGGAAGCTTGGCCCCAGTGATGTACTGGACCGTTCACACTACCCTCTGTAGTGCCTTGCGGTCAGAGGCCGAGCAGTTGCCATACCAGGCAGTGAGGCAACCAGTCAGTCAGATACTCTCAATGGTGCAGCTGTAGAACCTTTTGAGGATCTGAGGACCCATGCCAAATCTTTTCAGTCTCCTGAGGGGTAATAGGTTTTGTCGTGGCCTCTTCACGACTGTCTTGATGTGCTTGGACCATGTTAGTTTGTTGGTGATGTGGACACCAAGGAACTTGAAGCTCTCAACCTGCTCCATCCCGTTGATGAAAATGGGGCCGTGCTTGGTCCTCTTTTTCCTGTAGTACACAATCATCTCATTTGTCTTGATCACGTTGAGGGAGAGGTTGTTGTCCTGGCACCACACGGACAGGTCTCTGACCTCCTCCTTATAGGCTGTCTCATTGTTGTCGGTGATCAGGCCTACCACCGTTGTGTCATCGGCAAATTTAATGATGGTGTTGGAGTCATTCCTGGCCGTGCAGTCATGAGTGAACGGGGAGTATAGGAGGGGACTGAGCACACACCCCTGAGGGGCCCCTGTGTTGAGGATCGGCATTGCAGATGTGTTGTTACCTACCCTTCCTGCATTAAAGTCCCCGGCTACTAGGAGCGCCGCCTCTGGGTGAGCGTTTCCTTGTTTGCTTATGGTATAATACAGCTCATTCAATGCTGTCTTAGTGCCAGCCTCTGACTGTGGTGGTATGTAAACAGCTACAAAGAATACAGATGAAAACTCTCTCGGTAGGTAGTGTGGTCTACAGCTTATCATGAGATATTCTACCTCAGGCGAGCAATAGCTCGAGACTTCCTTAGATATCGTGCACCAACTGTTAATTACAAAAATACATAGTCCGCCGCTCCTTGTCTTACCAGACACCGCTGATCTACCCTGCCGGTACATCGTATAACCAGCCAGCTGAATGTTGATATTGTCGTCGTTCAGCCACGACTCTGTGAAGCCTAAGATGTTACAGTTTTTAAATGTCCCATTAGTAGTTAAATATATTCCGCGTAACTCGTCGATTTTATTCTCCAAGGATTGCACGTTTGCTTGCAGAATGGAGGGAAGTGGGTTTTTTTCTCGATCGTCTACGAATTCTCAGTTGAGTGTCTGTGCCGCTCGACGCAGCTCTAATTTGTTTTGAACAGCGTCTGCACATCTGATGCATCCACTCATCCCTCTCTCGCCATCTCGCTCACTCTGTTTGTATGCATTGGAGAGAAGAGGAGACGAGTGTTGACAAATCCTTCCTGTACAATATTAACGTGAAGTGAGTGGAACTGCTCATAGGGAGAAGTGACAAGTCTATCCCTGGATGATTTGTTGTTTGTCCAATGCAGTCATTGCAGTGCTCCAACTTCAAGGAGCATCTGTCTGTGTTAATTAACAGTTGTTAAGCCTGTGCCCTGTGTGACAGTAGGTCTCTCCTCCTCCCCATGTCCCACCAGTGAGTCCAGACCCAGTATAGAGCACAGTCTGAGGCTGACGTCAGCCTACTCCCACTACCTGACAGAGGACGGCAGGCCTGAGATCACCACCTGGAGATTGCATGAATCAGGCCTCCTTTGTCGAATTGCTGCAGAGAAACCACTACTAAAGGAAACCAATAAGAAGAAGAGACTTGCTTGGGCCAAGAAACACGAGCAATGGACATTAGACCGGTGGAAATCTGTCCTTTGGTCTGATGAGTCCAAATTTGAGATTTTTGGTTCCAACTGTCGTGTCTTTGCGAGACACAAATTGGATGTAATAAATGTATCACTAGTCACTTTAACCTTTCTAGCGCAGCGGTACCCATCGACAACATTCCTCTGAAAAGGCTATACGCGAAATTCAAAAATATATTTTTTAAATATGTAACTTTCACACATTAACAAGTCCAATACAGCAAATGAAATATAAACATCTTGTTAATCTACCCATCGTGTCCAATTTAAAAAATGATTTAGTTAAAGCACAACATATGATTATGTTAGGTCATAGCCAAATCGAAAAAACAGCCCAATTGAGATGAGTTGGACCACAGAATGAAGGAAAAGCAGCCAACAAGTGCTCAGCATATGTGGGAACTCCTTCAAGACTGTTGGAAAAGCTTTCCAGGTGAAACTGGTTGAGAGAACACCAAGAGTGTGCAAAGCTGTCATCAAGGCAAAGGGTGGCTACTTTGAAGAATCTAAAACACTTTTTACTACATGATTCCATGTGTTATTTCATTGTGTTGATGTCACCACTACTATTCTACAATTTAGAAAATAGTGAAAATAAAGAAAAGCCATTGAATGAGTAGGTGTGTCCAAACTTGACTTGTACTGTACACTACATACAACACAGGATTTGTTGATAGATTTTTATACTTTAAAGCAGAGTGGGATCTGACAATCAAAATATGATTTATGGTGAGGTGGTTCTTGTAATGTGAACTCTACAGATGCTGCAGTCTGCTTTGCTGCAGTGCAGTGAGCTGTGGAGGTGATTAGTCTCCCAGGCTGCAATTATGTAACCATGACTAGGGCCCTGAGTTTTTCTTCACTAAGATCACATCATTAGGGAAACGTCGGGGCTTTAACCATGCCTGTTGTATGTTACTTCCAGAGGGTCCATTGCCCAGGCGAAGGCTGCAGCTGCTGGCCAGACTGGCCCTGGTGGGAAAGACAGACCTCGAGCACAACTCCTCTGACCATCTGCTCATACTGGCCCGCTTCCGCCTCTGCCCCTGAGACTGGATGTCAAGGGTTAAGGGTCAGAGCCCCTCCAGGGTCAGAGCCTGGAGGTCGAAGAACTGGAGAGACAAGGGAATTCACCCATACCTCTCACCAGCAACCAATAGCTTCTGTCTCTGTCTCTTTTATGTTCATATCACCACAGAGAAAGATTTTAATTTGAATGACATTTATTGATGATCTTGCAACTTGGCAGTGGCCTATCTCTCTAGTGGATAGATATAGGCTACTGCGTTGAGATGTTTACACTTTTTTTGGTACTTTTTATGTTATTTTACATTGGTTGAAGATATTATGAAAAGAGACATTTTTATATTTGAATGGTTTTAATAAATGTTGACATGAATTAATTTGAGAATGTGCTGCTGATAAGGAATAGCACTGAGAAATCCACATGTTTTATTCATTATGCCATTATACTACACATACTATTTGGTTTGATAATATTGGTATTGAAAATGAAGGCTATTATGTTACAGCTATTGTACCTTATTTAACACAATAAAAGACCTGCAATTAAAGACACCCTGTACATGCATATAGTTCTGCTCTGTAATTCTGTCACATTACATGGGATTGTTTGAATGGTGCCTCTCAGAGATAACCAAAAGCAAACAGGTGGACAGAGAAGCGTCCACGTGCTGATCAGAGAAAAGTGAGCGTTTTCTCACCTGGAGAGGAATGAAAATGAACCCAGGGTACATAACCTTGAGAGATGAATCTGCTTGTGCGTTAGGGGAAAAGCTCATTTATTGGAACAGAACAGTCATCTCTGCCTTTAGATGAAGAATCACTGGAGTCAGCCTCCTGACAGGCAATTTCTCTCAACACGTTGGGAGTGTTTTCAATATTCTACACACTGCAGAATCCTTAAGTTTGTTCCTAATATTGCACATCACTCTTTTTCTTTAGACCGAAACTAAGTCAGAGTTTGAGGACATTGAATTTGGAATTTCTTGTAGTGAAAGAAGCAACTCCAAAATCTATTGCATTTGGTTGCCTTATATAATGGCCACATTAGTGCTATCAACCGCCCTGCTCTAGCACACAAACCGCTGCTTGTAAACTTGTATCACTATGTGGCCTTAATTCTGTTTTGACATTGCTCACATTCTAGTCAAAATATGATCAAGTCTGTGGCCAAATTGAATTAGTGTGTGTTTCCTTCCCAGGGACATGCCAAGGTTTTTAAACAAAAGTAGGCACTTCACACCCATGTCCCATTCAAATAAACTCGACTTGCTTTGGTTGGTCATCTTTGACTTGTTTTATCTCAGGTTCACATCACTCAAATGTTCTTGTAAATGTGCTGTTCTTTGTCTTTCTGTATTTTCCTCCATCTGAGTTCCTCACCACCGAACCCATACATGGTTGGTGGTGTGAACTGTGAATTAAGGCCATTAGGACTCACGTCTCTGGTCTTAGAGAGCAGTGATGTTCTGCTGATATTGCAAAGCTGCTGCTGCTGCTTTGTGGGATTTCTTGGATGAAAGCATTCACAGGCTGATCGTTTGACAGTTGGTGAGATCCAGCCTCATTGATGATGACTTATCTTCTTGCTTAGACATGGGATGAATCCTAATACTTTGAAGATGATTCCTTTCCTTAGCTCTTGTCCTTTACGCTCATTGACGATTACCTATTCGTTTTTTCTTGTTGTGTAATTTAGATAAGTGGGAATGAGGGATAGAAAACAGAGTCAGAAAGTATTGGGATTTATCACATTTATTTTCCAACTATACACAATGGTGGGATATGTACCCAACTGTCATAATTGATTAATAGTAACGATACCTTAATAGAAAATGACTCAAGTAAATGTAAAAGTCACCCAGTAAAATACTACTTGAGTAAAAGTGTTTGGTTTCAAATATACTTAAGTATCAAAGTCAATGTTATTGCTAAAATATACTTAAGTATCAAAAGTAAAAGTATAAATCATTCCAAAATCCTTAAGCAAACCAGATGGCACCAATTGCATATATATATATTTTTTACAGATAGCCAGGGACACACTCCAACACATAATTTACAAATGAAGCATGTGTGTTTAGTGAGTCTGCCAGATCAGAGGCAGTAGGGATGACCAGAGATGTTCTCTTGACAAGTGTGTGAATTGGACAATTTCCCTGTCCTGCTAACCATTCAAAATGTAAGGAGTACATTTGGGTGTCAGGGAAAATGTATGGAGTAGAAAGTACATTATTTTCTTTAGGAATGTAGTGAGGTAAAAGTAAAAGTTGTCCAAAATATAAATAGTAAAGTAAAGTACAAACGACTTAAGTAGTACTTTAAAGTATTTTTACTTAAGTACTTTACACCACTGAGTATACATCACAGAGAAAGGGAGCGAGAGAGAGGTATAACGTTCCCCGGCATTCCATGAGCTGCTTCAGAGATGAGAAATTAGGGATTAATTTTATAAATCGTCTCTCTGTGTCGTTGCATGTCACACACAGCTGGTGTAAACATATTCATAGAGACCTGGCATCCTGTGCCTGACTATATACAGAGAGATATCAGTGCAGCATGAAACCATAGCCTACTGGGGAATATTCTGGAATTTCAGCATTTATATTTACTCCGATGCGGTCAAATCGGCCGGTCTAGTCCTTCCTGTTGTGTAAAGTAATAACAACAAAGACAGAATTAAAAAGATAAATCATTTTTTATTATAACATGCTACAGTTGATTAAAAAAACATTGTCAACTGATCATTGTGACAGTAGGAGTTGGGAGGACATCATCTTCCACCAGTGGTAATGCAAAAATAACACTTTGTCATCATCATACATGTAAAAACAACAGGGACAGATTCTGAAGGCTCATTTCAAGAGAATAGTGAGATCTGTTAGCCACATCAGGGCTTTTGAAGCCTCGTTCATACCTGGCGCTAAACATGCATCCTTGGTCCTGATCTTGCCCACATTCTAATTGTGCCCACACAATCCGATCATAATGTGTCTTTTGATTGTATACACCGGTCTACAAATGTGGGCACAATCAGGATGTGGACACAATTAGGACAAAGGACGCATGTTAGAACCAGGTATAAACGGGGCTTAAGAAATGCTTCCATTAGTTCTGCTGTTGATCTACCATCAATACTTATCTTCTTCCACTTCAGCCAATGGGACATAAATCAGCCCTTTCCAGAAAGATATGACAACATTACCAGCCAACTGGTAGCTCTAGCGGCATTAGTATAGAGAGAACACTAACACCCAGAGTCACTTACATTCCCATTTATGAGAAGAGGCCAAGAGAACACCCCTCATGGAATGCACTTTAATACAGTCTCATCTAAAAGCTGCGTTACAGCTGTAAACACAAAGGTTAAGTAGAGTTCCACGTCATGCTTAGAAAACAGCTAAATATTCAGTAGCGATTAGCCCCAACAACATTGCCTTTCAAGTTATCATCCACTGAATGCAGTAGGTGGTGGTACATTATAGTGGTGGCAGCTGTTTTCAGGTTACTCATATTAGGCAGTTATTCAGATAACTTGATTCTTATATATTTTTTTTTAAACCACCATTTGGAAAATACAAAATCGCTAAAAAACCCATCTACAGTCATCATGAGGAGTGGTACCATTTTTCTTCAACCGTATCCCGTTGGATGGTATGTAACGTTTCAAGCCTACTTAGTGTTCAACTTGTTAACAAAGCAAGGCCTTTGAAAATTGATACTGCTACAATGTGGAGTGTCCTTCTTTAAAATCACACATTGTCCAAAGAATGCTACATCATCATCATCATCAAAACAATGTGTTTTATGTGTTTCCACCACATCAAAACAACAATAAACTGCATGATTAAACACTGTACTGAGTAATATATTTGTTCAAGAAACAGCAAAGAATCACCAATGGAACTCATCCATAACATGATTTAGCTCAAAACTAAACGGCTAAGAGTAAGAAATCAATTTAAGCTACATGACTTTCAAGTACTACCTTTCAGTTCTCAGATTTGCAGCAGTGAAAACTGTCTTTTCTCCCGGTAAGTCTTTATTACGGCAGTTTTTAACAATAAGAGTGTTAAACCTAGCCTACATAGATTAGACAAAGGATTGTATTGTGTAAAAAAGAAGCGCATTGTGCTTCTGCATGATTGTAAAACCAAAGTCAAATATTAAGCTGGCTGTTTTGTGCTTAGAGTAGTCTTTCAGACGGCTGGTACCAATGATGTTGGCCTTAATGGTATACTGTCAGACTAGCAGCACCAATCTACACGAATCAAAAAGGATCATATGAAACATCACTGCACTGATATTGTTCAAAATTCAATATAACAAGACTGGATTTCAATTCTGCTGCAATCTAGAAACTTTTTGGATTGAGGAAGACATACGGTTATCTATCATTATCTGTTTGATGTGCATAGCTTCTTTAACCAAATGCTACAAAATCTGATATTGTTCAGTTGGCACCCTCCTGCATATCTGATGATGATTTTTGAATACGATAAAAAACATTCCGAACAACTTTGACAATGCGTCCAGGCAGTTAAGAAGGCAAATGAGGAGCTTCGATTTGATTGATATGTCCGTCTTGCAGTGTTCAGTTCAGTGTTTGCATTCTTAACTTCAAGAAAGGCCTCTAGTTAGGAACTACATGACATTATCAAACATATGTTTTTGCATACAACTGTATAGCGAGGCATAAAAGTGTTGACATTTGATTGATCCGAACTTAACGTAACGGGCGTGGAAAGCCGCCTGAGCGGAGACAGAAGTTAGGTTGAAAATACTGTATCCCTGAAAACGGGATGTTAGCGTTTTAGGGCGACTCCGCATAGGCTAGATTCAAACCAACGTCACTGTCAAATTATTTTTGGAATAAAAGGTCATGTTCTGGCTAAGCTCCAAAGCATCATTGTCACCAGCTTTGATTTCTTTACAAGAACAATTGCTTAAAACTTGAATTGATCTTTACCAGGGATCCCCAACCCTGTTCCGGGAGAGCCACCGTCCTGTAGGTTTTCACTCCAACCCTATTCTAGCGCACCTGATTCTAATCATTAGCTGGTTGATAAGTTGAATCAGGTTAGTTACAACTGGCGTTGGAGCGAAAACCTACAGGAGGGTAGCTTTCCAGGAACAGGGTTGGAGAGCCCTGGTTTATGCTGTATCTGTGATAGAGGAGGGCGGGCCGACAGAGACAGAGGGGGTAATCTAACCCAGAGCTAACAGGGAGTCAGTCAAGGCTGGGGTTTGCCGCAGTACTCAGCAGGCTCTCTGCTTGACTGCTTTGGCCTTTGGCCCCTCTGGGTTCCCCTCACCTCAGGCCTACAGTACCTCTCTCTCTCTCTCTCTCTCATTCACTTCTAATCATCACACTGAGCTGCAGCTCAGCCCAGCGCATAACTACTCAACATTCTTTACAGACTTAGGCAAAACAACAACTATTCAATCTAAAGAATCTTTACATTTTATGAAGGGCTTGAAAAAATAGATATGTCACACTATTTGATCTTTTTTTACATGATGTCAGCATCAAATTCACAGCTTTTAAAGCTCGCTTCACATTGTCAATGTGACTGAAGTGTAACTGTTGATCTCCTTTTTACATAAAACAATGTAGAGCACCCTCACATACAGTATGTACTTCCCTAAAGGCATGAGAGATCTTGATATGATGTCTGCTACTTAGACATAAGTCCTTTATTCAAAACATAATAGATGTGTATACAGAAGGCATACTGTCCTTCGGGAGTAGAGCAATGTTGAAATACTTATGATGTCAACGTACTGGATGTCAACCTCCAGTTTAGCACTGAGCATAATGTCATCATCTTCACCCTTTTAGATGAGGCTGGTAAAACCCTATAAATACTTTATGAATATGATATACACAATGTATGTTAAATAGATATCCCCTTTGAGGGTTTGTGAGGCGGACTGGGGGGGGGGGGGGGGGTCAGAGTGCATGAAAGAAGCACCATGGACAGGAGAGGGTGGGATGGGGGTAGGGAGTCGCGGACACCAGGAGAATGAGTCTCAGATGCGGATCTGGTAGCCGTCATTCAAGGTACTGAGTTCTGCAGGCTTTCGATCCAGAGCTGCAGGTCTGCAAAAAGAGAGAGATCGGACCAATTAGCTTTAGCATCATATATTTTAGAGCAGTAAAAGACAATTTGCCAATCAAACTAAGGCCCTATCACGTTAGCTGATGAACTGTGTTGAACACCTCAGACACACTCAATAACTTCCTATTGAAGTGATGATCCTCTCTCAGACACAGAGCAGGTAGGTAAGATGGGGAATAATTGACTAAACCATTTGCTCATGTAGAGAGCCAGTTAGTCAGTTCCCCAGTGTCAGTAAAGCCTGGGGCATCCTTTAGTGTCACGGCCTGGGTGTAATACAGTTTTATGAAGTGTGGTCACGTAGTAGACTAGCTCCCCATAGGTTCTCATCAGCATAGTGCAGTTGTCCTTGGGCTGAGAAGAGCAGAGGCGCAGCATTTTCTGACACACACACACACACACACACCTTACACCGTCAGGCTATCAGAAGCATCTGATACCTATTTTTGAGCTCAGAGAGTAAGAGTGAGTGATACCAGAATAGGTATTGGGTTTGTGCTGTAAAACAAACACACACATTTAGTTTGTCAGGGAACTCAGAGGGAAATAGAGGAAGAGTTAGAGAAAGAGAGAGAGGTACGGGGCAGACAGAAAGGGAGTAGTGAGAGAAAGAGAGAAAGAGAGAGAGAGAGAGTGAAGTATGAAGTGGCAGCAGGACAGTCAGTCAGACAGTCAGACATCACTTTATAATCCTGCGCTGTGGTGGTGCTGTCCTGTCAGCTCAGCCCTGCAGAGTTCTAGCACACAACACTGGCACTGCTATCACACACACACACACAAACACACACACACACACACACACACACACACACACACACACACACACACACACACACACACACACACACACACACACACACACACACACACACACACACACACACACACACACACACACACACACACACACTATGCAACCAAACCTGGGTTCTCAGACCCAAAATTATCCACACCCACACAGCACCTTCTCTCGGACAACGACAAAGATACATTTCAAAGAGAAGAAGTATTTCTAAAATAAGGCTTATGGGTATGACATTCATAAATAAGCACTATCCATAGTAACCAAGGTTTCATATTTCTCCTCTAATGTTGTCTGTCGTCAATATTCTGCTTGGCTCGAAGACCTGAGCGCACTCCTCTTGTCAGTGTTTCTCGTGCTCCATTCCCTCCCTCAGAGTTTATTTCCTGCTCAGCAGGGTTGGGGTTATTTCCACAAATTAAATTATACTTCAATTCTCTCTTGCTGTAAATTCCATTTAATTCAATTCAAATTCCAGATCAGTCTTTGAATTCAGAGATAATTCAATTCTTCTAAATTCCAATGTTAGGTAAATTACAATAATTCAATTCCCAATTCAATTTTATCCCCAACAATTACACAACTTCCAATTAGATTTAAATTCCCTCAGGCTTTCAGGCTGATCATGTCATTGTTTAATTAGCCTAGCTGTACTACAAATATAGAACTATTTCAAAACAAATCCTGCATTCAATGTTTGATACTATGTGCATTAATTCCATTAACTAGGAAATGTAAAAATACTGAATTCTAATTAAATAAAATTATATAAAATTCCATATATGAAATTCCAATTCAAAATGTCCAAACAGTCTTACTACAATTCAATTACAATTACATAACTTGAATAATGGTTGAAATTCAAATTGAATTCAACATCAATTTTCCACTTGAGTGAATTCAATATTTAAATTGGAATTTTAAATTAAATTGGAATTGACCCTAACCCTGCTCCTCAGTCTCTCCCATTCATCGATCCCCATCTCCCCAGCTCCCTCCGCCAGAAATAGTGAGAATAAGCACTCATCTCAACATCAAACCACTCCATCAATGCAGGCCGTGTGTGCATGTGCGTGTATGTGTGAGAGTATCGGAGAATACTTCTTCAGTACCCTGGACAGCGCTCCAACTCCCTCCCCTGCTGCTCCGATCAATAGCAATCTGTCTTCCAGGGAGAGGGGGTACACTTAGAGGCCAGGCTTCAACACTCAAAGCACCTAGTCAGTTGATCAGTTAGTAAGACAGCTCTCAACTCTCTCTGAGCCACACCTTTCTCACACCGCATTCTCACATCAAGGCTTCCCAGCAGCCCTTGTTAATAGCCCATCTTTCACCACAAGCCTCGGAATTATCATCATTCCTCACCACAAAGAAACACCACTGCTGACCATTCATCAGAATAAAGCCCTAAGTCCTTAGAGAGAGGACAAATTACTTGAGGTTTGGCTTTCTGTTTTAGAGCTGATCAAAACAATTACAACTGTGATGATCCCCTGTAGGGATCACAGTCCAACATGCCACTGCATTGGTTTCTACCCTGATTACACAACATAGAACAAAGAGCTCTGTTGAACAATGATAACTCTGGTTTTGGGCAATGTCTATGCTCACTGATGCCAAAGCAGAAAGCAGCAAAGGTGATGGCAGTGACCTTTTCTGGTTAGTTGAGTCAGTTGCCACAGGGGGCCACACTGGCTATGGGACACTCTGGTTGAGGTTACTTGTATGGGCTGACCAGTATTGAGGAGAGAAGGCAGGGGGTATGGAGGGTAAACACAAGGACAGAGGTCCTAGTAGGCAGAGGACTGTTAGCAGACTATGCCACATGTCTGAATGTGGATGACTGCCCAGAACTGAAGGTACAGAGGGCAGAGGAGGTGGTCTGTGGTGGTTAGGGGTCTCACAGGACATGGGGGGCCAGTGAGCCAGAGTGCTCTGTGGTGTCTGAGGCTCCATGTATGGGCCCTAGGCTGGCAGGCAGAGAATAGGAGAGGCTGCAGGCCTAGACTCCCGAGCTCTGATGAAGAGAATGTATTCTGACAGGCCAGAAGCTCAGAGCAGGAAAAGGACAAACACAGCAGCCAGCCCTTCCCAGACCATTACAGAACAGACAACAGTCAGCCCAGCTGCAGTACAGGCTGCCTCTACAATGTACAGCTAAAAAGGAAAGACAGTGAAGATATGAACAGGAATGAAAATGGCAATTTTGTCTAAAGCAACGGGTCTGACCCTCTCTGACTTTCCTTGTCCAAACAACATCATTGAATATTTCATTTTTCCGTAAACAGGTGGTTTCCTTCCAAGCATGAACATATTCCAGTATTATAAACTGGGTGGTTGGAGCCCTGAATGCTGATTGGCTAACAGCCATGGCATATCAGACCATATACCAAGGCTATGACAAAACATGCATTTTTACTGCTCTAATTGCAGTACGTTGGTAACCAGTTTATAATAGCAGTCTAGAAGGCTTCTTAAGAGAGCAAATCTATAATTGTTTAGTAGCAATGTGACTGTCTCCTACGATGAAGCCAGGTGAAAGTGACACAGCCAGAAGAGTGGTAAAGCAGAGAGATGGCCTAGGTGTCTGTCAGCCTGTCTGAGAGGAAGATCCTGGGGAGGAAATCAACATTTATAATATTCATACACCTTCGTCTCCAGTGTGACACTTCCCACTGGGCACAGACGACAATTCAACATCTATTCCAAGTTGGTTCAACGTCATTTCATTGAAATAACGTGGAAACAACATTGATTCAACCAGTATGTTCCCAGTGGGCTATGACTATTTAATCTCTGTCTCTAAAGTCCATATGCTGCAAAGACCTTGTCTACAAAGTGATGTTAATTTCAGACTTTATCTCAGCTTCACATTTGAGTGTTAATGAGAACGATCATGCTGTGCTGAAGCCCACTGCTGAGCAGAGCTCGAGATAACTGCCTTAAGTGCATTACCTCCATATTCAGTCTTTTTAATGGCACTGCTAACATGTCTATGGGTACATCTACTGAAACATTCATTCACAACAGAGGAGATTTTCCAAGCTATTCAGGGATACATTAAGCTCTCAAGTCTAGATATCATTCTGCATTTAACCAATTAGATTTAATACGTTCATAAATCACTGTGGGGATAAAACTCCTGTCTTTGCCAATCAATGTTATTTGGCAGCATTCGCGCCATTAAACAAACCCAACATCTACAAATCTCTGAGGCGGCTTCGCTCGATGAGCAGGCAATGGATGGAGAGAAGAGAGCATTAGCAGGCTTCCACAGATCGGCTAGAATAACATGCTGACCACACCGCCCGCATCACGTGCTTGAGTGTTGCAAAATACATTTACACATTCGTGTTATTCAATCATTGCACCCACAATGCTAGCGCATGTCAATGAGCGTCTGCGTAGCAAGTATCTAAAATAGAACCCGCCTCTCCCATCTCCTCATTGGTTTTTAGGAGCATATACCCACGTGGGTGATTGAAAGATGAACAGAGGTCCCCACTCCAATCCAGTTGGTGGTGGTAATGCACCTTAAAGTTGGTCCAAGTCCAAAGAAGAAGAAGAAGTCTGAAGGAGGAGAGATTACTAGAAGCGGACTCAGTTTACCCTTTTATCTGTGGATTAATTGTCAGAGTAGAGGACCTTGTGCATTTCAGATAAAATAACAACCCAATGTTTATATCCAAGGACAAATTAGCTAGCAACAGCAAGCTAGCTAGCGAAATTGCCATAAATGTTTCATGCTTTTCAACCTGTCCCCAAATTAATATAGTTGGTTCAGATTTTTCAACCTGCGTGTCCTGATCGCGTCTGGTGTGGATGGACAAAATCAACATGCACGCGAGCGGTGTGGTCTGCATGTTACTCTCCAATCTTTGTACAGAAACTCTGACAGCTGATGACATTTTCAGGCGCTGGCTGAACAAAAATGTATATACCATAGCCAGGGACTCGGATAGACTATGTTGGTTGGGTTTGAGGTGAATAATTGAAAGTGTTGGTGACAGAGGACAATGACGTCTCCCTAGGTGGGACGTGTAGGCCATTACGGGAAAAAACACATGAATTTCACATGAAATTTCAGGTGAAATCATGTGGGTTTTTTTCAGTAAAAAAACGTGACACGTACGTTGATGACGTATCAGGGGTTGGACAAGACTCTCTTCCTCAATAATTCATATCTTACAGGAGGCGACAGGCAGAGAGGTGGGTGTCTAAGAACAAGCTCACGATAAATCCCATCAGATTGGTAGGTGGTACTGAACACATACAGTGCTGTGAAAAAGTATTTGCCCCCATTCGAATTTTCTCTACTTTTGCATATTTTTTTATACTGAATGTTATCAGATCTTCAAACAAAATCTAATATTAAATCAAGGGAACCTGAGTGAACAAATAAGACAACAATTTCATTTATTTCATAAACAACGTTATGCAACACCCAATACCCCTGTGTGAAAAAGTTATTACCCCCTTACAGTCAATTTGTGGTTGTGCCACCTTTGGCTGCAATGACTCCAACCAAACTCTTCCTGCAGTTGTTGATCAGATTCTCACGTCGCTGTGGGAGAATTTCGGCCCCCTCTTGCATGCAGAACTGCTTTAACTAAGTGACATTTGTGGGTTTTCAAGCATGAACTGCTCGTTTCAAGTCCTGCCACAACATCTCAATTGGGATTAGGTCTGGACTTTGGCTAGGCCATTCCAAAACTTCAAATGTGTTGATTTTTAGCCATTTTCATGTAGACTTGATTGTGTGTTTTGCATCTTTGTCTTGCTGCATGACCCAGCTGCTCTTCAGCTCCAGCTCATAGACGCATGGCCTGACATTCTCCTGTAGAATTCTCTGATACAGAGAATAATTCATGGTTCCTTCTATTAAGGCAAGTCGTCCAGGTCTCATCTGTCCATAGAACATTCTTCCAAGAGTCTTGAGGATCATACAGGTGCTTCCAGGTGCTTCCAGGTGCTTCCAGGTGCTTCCAGGTGCTTTTTGGCAAACTTGTGTCAACTCATACCAAAGGTAAGCATGGTGGTTGTAGCGTGATGGATTTGGGGATGCTTTGCTGTCTCAGAACCTGGACGACTTGCCTTAATAGAAGGAACCATGAATTCTGCTCTGTATCAGAGAATTCTACAGGAGAATGTCAGGCCATCCGTCTATGAGCTGGAGCTGAAGCTGAAGAGCAGCTGGGTCATGCAGCAAGACAATGATGCAAAACACACAATGAAGTCTACATGAAAATGGTTAAAAAGCAAAACATTTGCAATGGCCTAGTCAAAGCCCAGACCTAATCCCAATTGAGATGTTGTGGCATTACTTGAAACGAGCAGTTCATGCTTGAAAACCCCAAAATGTCACTGAGTTAAAGTAGTTCTGCATGGAAGAGTGGGCCAAAATTCCTTCACGGCGATGTGAGACTGATCAACAACTACAGGAAGCATTTGGTTGCAGTCATTGCAGCTAAAGGTGGCACATCCAGTTACTGAGTGTTGGGTTTTACATTAACTTTGTTAATTAAATAAAAGTAGTATCACTTTTTTTTGTTATTTGTAAACTCAGGTTCCTTTTATCTAATATTAGCTTTTGGTTGAAGATCTGATAACATTCAGTATAAAAAATATGCACAAATCAAGAAAATCAGAAAGGGAGAAAATACCTTTTCACGACACTGTAGATCTCAGCCTACAGGCCCTCTTTAAATGTCACTGCTGTTCACTTAGAAGAGCCTCTTCTCACTCCTTTGGTCTGTCAGGAAAGATAATGTGCATCATTAGTCTCAATTACTATGGTGTAAGAGGCTATTGTCAAGCCACTTCAAGTGGGGATTACGCACATGAAGAAACTCACATTCAGAATTGCAAACCCACACACACCCCTGCGTATATATTTGGAAAGCGAAGCTAAAACTATTAATTTGGCTCTATACTCCAGCATTTTGGATTTGAGATCAAATGTTCATGAGGTGACAGTACAGAATGTACATTACTGTAAGTATAAATAAGAATAGAATATGAACATTTCTATATTATTGTGGATGCTACCATGATTACAGATAATCATAAACGAATCGTGAATCATGATTATGAGAGAGAAACTTACAGATGCACAAAAATCATACCCCTAAGACATGCTACCCTCTCACCATTACGGATAACAGAAGAGGTTAGAAATTTGGGGGGGGTATGATAGTTATGGCTCTGTAACTTTCTCATTCATCATTAGACACAATTCATTCATGATTATCCGTAATCATGGTAGCATCCACATTAATGTAGAAGAGTTCAGAATCATATTCTACTCTTATTTACAATCAACTTTATTCCAAAATGACACAATACATTGTTTACCATTAATTTCTATTGGGCAACAACATCATCCGAAACACAACCAAAAGAAACTGCAAATGCATCCAACAAGTTTGTAGAGTCACAAACTTGATGTAATCATTGTGTGCTAAGAATATGGGACCAAATACTAAACATTTGACTACTTTAATACACAAGTGAATTTGTCCAAATACTTATGATACCTTCAAATGTGGGGACTAGACACATTAAGTTCTTTCATTTCTAAAGGACAAAACAGATCATTAAAATACCCTCAAACAAAAGGTGACATTCTGTACTGTTGCCTCATATGAAACATTTCATCTCAAATCCAAAATGCTGGAGATTAGAGCCAAATGAAAAGTTTTACCATCACTGTCTAAATAAATACATAGTGTGGCTTCCCGAGTGGTGCAGTGGTCTAAGGCACTGCATCGCAGTAATAGCTGTGCCACTAGAGATTCTGGGTTCGAGTCCAGGCTTTGTTGCGACCAGGAGACCCATGGGGCAGTGCACAATTAGCCCAGTGTCATCCGGGTTAGGGGAGGGCTTGGCCGACAGGGATGTCCTTGTCTCATAGCACTAGAGACACCTTTGGTGGACCGGGCACAGTGCACGCTGACACGGTCGCCAGGTGTACAGTGTTTCCTCAGCTGGCTTCCGGGTTAAGTGGGCATTGCAGCTGGCTTCCGGGTTAAGTGGGCATTGTGTCAAGATGCAGTGTGGCTTGGTTGGGTTCTGTTTCGGGGGATGCATGGCTCTCGACCTTTGCTTCTCTCGAGTCCGTATGTGTAACGTCTGCTTCCAACTCACACCCTCAAACAAGTAGATCCCCTCAATGCAGCCCACTTTCCAGCTCACACTTTCAAACACATAGATCCCCTGAACACAGCTCACTCTCCAGATCCCAATCACCTGAATTCTAATCACCTGTTCACACACCTGTATGTCATTATCACACACTATTTAGTTCAGTTTGGACCCCATCATTGTGAGGTATTGTTTGTTTGTGACACTTCTATTCGGAGCGTTGGGTTTCATGTAACTTAATCCTCCTGTGTATGATAGTTTTTGCCTGCCTCACTATCGACACCTTTTGCCTATCGGATTTCCTGTTATGAACCTATTGCCTGATCTCCCGGACAATGCTACTAGCCTTTTCTCTGCCTGTACTGTTTCCCTTTTGAACCTCCTGTGTATGACCTTCTGCCTGCCCCTGGACCCAGCTACGTGCCTCCTCCTGTGGTCCCTTGCAATAAACACCTGCTGCGCCCTGCCCTTGAAACCAGCTCTCTGTTTCCCCTTGTGTTCAATACAGATAAGGAGTTGCAGCGATGAGACAAGACTGTAACTACCAATTGAATACCACAAAATTGGGTAGAAAAAGGAGTAAGTAATAAAAATTACATAAAAAATGTAATTTTAAATAAATACGTAGTGCATAAATGCACACACGCGCGCGTGCCCACACGCACACAGACACACACATACCAGATGTCAAAGAGGTTTCACCCTCAATGTCAAATTACAATACACACAAACATAACCCATGCATGACAAAAATCCAACATTAGGCTTTGGATTGCTGGGCTGAGCTATGACTTTAAAAACATATCTAGTCAATCTGAGCTGGGCTGTACAAGGGTGATTACTAGAAGGCATCTCTAATGTATGTAGATCCTCCTCTCTATGTCTGTGTTCCCTGAATAATGTTGTAGCTGCTGCACCGTGAGCCAGCCCCAGATCCTATTACAGCCTCAGCCTGCCCTCTGCCAGCTGAGAGGACACCAAACCAGGCCAGGAGGATGGGTAAGAAGGCTCTCATCTTACCAGATAGCAACAGGGCACTGTGGTGTGTGTGTGTGCGTGTGTGTGTATGTGTGTGTGTGTGTGTGCATGTTAGAGATGCGTGGGTTGACTCATAACAAGTAGGCCCTGCGGTTATATCCAATGGGCGGGTGGGTTTAGGATCATGAAACATTGTGTGGATGAAGGGTGGGTGGGTTTAGGATCATGAAACATTGTGTGGATGAAGGGTGGGTGGGTTTAGGATCATGAAACATTGTGTGGATGAAGGGTGGGTGGGTTTAGGATCATGAAACATTGTGTGGATGAAGGGCGGGTGGGTTTAGGATCATGAAACATTGTGTGGATGAAGGGTGGGTTGGTTTAGGATCATGAAACATTGTGTGGATGAAGGGCGGGTGGGTTTAGGATCATGAAACATTGTGTGGATGAAGGGCGGGTGGGTTTAGGATCATGAAACATTGTGTGGATGAAGGGCGGGTGGGTTTAGGATCATGAAACATTGTGTGGATGAAGGGCGGGTGGGTTTAGGATCATGAAACATTGTGTGGATGAAGGCTGGGTTGGTTTAGGATCATGAAACATTGTGTGGATGAAGGGTGGGTTGGTTTAGGATCATGAAACATTGTGTGGATGAAGGGCGGGTGGGTTTAGGATCATGAAACATTGTGTGGATGAAGGGCGGGTGGGTTTAGGATCATGAAACATTGTGTGGATGAAGGGCGGGTGGGTTTAGGATCATGAAACATTGTGTGGATGAAGGGCGGGTGGGTTTAGGATCATGAAACATTGTGTGGATGAAGGGCGGGTGGGTTTAGGATCATGAAACATTGTGTGGATGAAGGGTGGGTGGGTTTAGGATCATGAAACATTGTGTGGATGAAGGGCGGGTGGGTTTAGGATCATGAAACATTGTGTGGATGAAGGGCGGGTGGGTTTAGGATCATGAAACATTGTGTGGATGAAGGGCGGGTGGGTTTAGGATCATGAAACATTGTGTGGATGAAGGGCGGGTGGGTTTAGGATCATGAAACATTGTGTGGATGAAGGGCGGGTGGGTTTAGGATCATGAAACATTGTGTGGATGAAGGGCGGGTGGGTTTAGGATCATGAAACATTGTGTGGATGAAGGGCGGGTGGGTTTAGGATCATGAAACATTGTGTGGATGAAGGGCGGGTGGGTTTAGGATCATGAAACATTGTGTGGATGAAGGGCGGGTGGGTTTAGGATCATGAAACATTGTGTGGATGAAGGGCGGGTGGGTTTAGGATCATGAAACATTGTGTGGATGAAGAGTGGGTGGGTTTAGGATCATGAAACATTGTGTGGATGAAGGGCGGGTGGGTTTAGGATCATGAAACATTGTGTGGATGAAGGGCGGGTGGGTTTAGGATCATGAAACATTGTGTGGATGAAGGGTGGGTGGGTTTAGGATCATGAAACATTGTGTGGATGAAGGGCGGGTGGGTTTAGGATCATGAAACATTGTGTGGATGAAGGGCGGGTGGGTTTAGGATCATGAAACATTGTGTGGATGAAGGGCGGGTTGGTTTAGGATCATGAAACATTGTGTGGATGAAGGGCGGGTGGGTTTAGGATCATGAAACATTGTGTGGATGAAGGGCGGGTTGGTTTAGGATCATGAAACATTGTGTGGATGAAGGGCGGGTGGGTTTAGGATCATGAAACATTGTGTGGATGAAGGGCGGGTGGGTTTAGGATCATGAAACATTGTGTGGATGAAGGGCGGGTGGGTTTAGGATCATGAAACATTGTGTGGATGAAGGGCGGGTGGGTTTAGGATCATGAAACATTGTGTGGATGAAGGGTGGGTGGGTTTAGGATCATGAAACATTGTGTGGATGAAGGGTGGGTGGGTTTAGGATCATGAAACATTGTGTGGATGAAGGGCGGGTGGGTTTAGGATCATGAAACATTGTGTGGATGAAGGGCGGGTGGGTTGAATAAAGAGAAAACAATACATACAAAAACCCATAAATGTATCATTCTTGTGCAATTTATATCTATTGGCAACATTGAGATTTTTCTTTCATTAGTGTGTAAGCAGCTTTAGGGCCTAACTTTACGCGAGCCAAATAGCCTCATTGCCAAATAGCCTACTCGCCAAATAGCTTACTCGCCAAATAGCCTACTCGCCAAATAGCCTCATTGCCAAATAGCCTACTCGCCAAATAGCCTACTCGCCAAATAGCTTACTCGCCAAATAGCCTCATTGCCAAATAGCCTACTCGCCAAATAGCCTACTCGCCAAATAGCCTACTCGCCAAATAGCCTACTCGCCAAATAGCCTACTCGCCAAATAGCCTACTCGCCAAATAGCTTACTCGCCAAATGCTTTTGGGAATGGGAAGAAAAAGTTCACGTCGATCCACTGAGGCAAAAAGGGCAATGTTGGAGTTTAATTCAATAAGAGAACATCTGTGAAATGGAGAGTTGAAAATAAAGAGAAGGGAGGGCTAGAAAAGTAATGTTTGGGAAATATTTGGTGAAGTGGTAGAGGATGATAGCAGTGCCGGCTATGTTATGTATGATGATTGTGAGGCGCTATGCCAATTTGACAGTCACAAGACAGGGACTTAAAATAAATACAATTGTATTGGTCGCGTACACATATTGTGCAGCTGTTATCGTGGATGTAGTGAAATGCCTATGTTCCTAGCTCCAACAGTGCAGTAATAACAATACAAAACAATACACGCAAATAACCCTAAATTAAAAGAAAGGAATTAAGAAATAGGTGTTTAGCTTGTCCGGGAGCAAGGCATCTGTGTCCGCAACGTGGCTGGCTTTCCAATTATAATCTGTGACTGTTTGGAGTCCCTGCCACATACGTCTCTTGTCTGAGCCGTTGAATTGCGATTCCACTTTGTCTCTGTACTGTCGTTTGGCTTTTTTGATTGCCTTATGGAGGGCATAGCTGGTCTGTCTGTATATGTCCATGTTCCCAGTCACCTTGCTGTGGTTCGCTCTTTCAGTTTTGCACGAATGCTACCATCTATCCAAAGTTTGGATAAGTTCTAATAGTCACAGTGGGAACAACATCCTCAATGCACTTGCTGATGAGCTCAGTCACAGAGTCAGTGTAAACATCAATACTTTTCTCAGAGGTAATCCAGAACATATCCCAGTCTGTGTGATCGGCCAATGGCAAATGGGTCTATGGCACGTCAATGGAACTGTCTACTGTTTGTATTTGCATTTATTAAGGATCCCCATTCGCTGCTGCCAGTTACTCTTCCTGGGGTCCATCAACATTAAGGCAGTAATATACAATACAATATTACATGACATTACATTTCATAACACTTTTCGCAACACATTAAGTGCAGTTCAAGTCGGAAATTAACATACACTTAGGTTGGAGTCATTAAAACTCGTTACACAACCACTCCACAAATTTCTTGTTAACAAACTATAGTTTTGGCAAGTCGGTCAGGACATCTACTTTGTGCATGACACAAGTAATTTTTTCAACAATTGTTTACAGACAGATTATTTCACTGTATCACAAATCCAGGGGGTCAGAAGTTTACATACACTAAGTTGACTGGGCCTTCAAACAGCTTGGAAAATTCCAGAAAATTATGTCATGGCTTTAGAAGCTTCTGATAGGCTAATTGACATGATTTTACATTTCAATTGGAAGTGTATCTGTGGATGTATTTCAAGGCCTACCTTCAAACTCTGTGCCTCTTTGCTTGACATCATGGGAAAATCAAAAGAAATCAGCCAAGACCTATGAGTGTTTTTTTAGACCTCCACAAGTCTGGTTCATCCTTGGGAGCAATTTCCAAATGCCTGAAGGTACCACGTTCATCTGTACAAGCAATAGTACACAAGTATAAACACCATGGGACAACGCAGCCGTCATAACGCTCAGGAAGGAGACGCGTTCTGTCTCCTAGAAATGAACGTACTTTGGTGCGAAAAGTGCAAATGAATCCCAGAACAACAGGAAAGGACCTTCTGAAGATGCTGGAGGAAACAGGTACAAAAGTATCTATATCCACAATAAAAACAAGTTCTATATCGACATAACATGAAAGGCCGCTCAGCAAGGAAGAAGTCACTGCTCCAAAACCACCATAAAAAAAAGCCAGAATGCGGTTTGCAACTGCACATGGGGACAAAGATCGTACTTTTTGGAGAAATATCCTCTAGTCTGATGAAACAAAAATAGAACTGTTTGACAATAATGACCATCGTTATGTTTGGAGGAAAATGGGGGAGGCTTGCAAGCGGAAGAACACCATCACAAGCACGGGGGTGGCAGCATCATGTTGTGGGGGCGCTTTGCTGCAGGAGGGACTGGTGCACTTCACAAAGTAGATGGCATCATGAGGGAGGAAGATTATGTGGATATATTGAAGCAACATCTCAAGACATCAGTCAGGAAGTTAAAGCTTGTTAGCAAATGGGTCTTCCAAATGGACAATGACCCCAAGCATACTTCCAAAGTTGTGGCAAAATGGCTTAAGGACAACAAAGTCAAGGTATTGGAGTGGACATCAGAAAGTCCTGACCTCAATCCCATAGAAGATGTGTGGGCAGAAATGAAAAGGCGTGTGCGAGTAAGGAGGCCTACAAACCTGACTCAGTTACACCAGCTCTGTCAGGAGGAATGGGCCAAAATTCACCCAACTTATTGTGGGAAGCTTGTGGAAGGCTACCCGAAACATTTGACCCAAGTTAAACAATTTAAAGGCAATGCTACCAAATACTAATTGAGTGTATGTGAACTTCTGACCCACTGGGAATGTGATGAAATAAATACAAGCTGAAATAAATCATTCTCTCTACTGTTTTTATGACATTTTGCATTCTTAACTTCTTCGAGATAGGGGGCGCTCTTTTAATTTTTGGATAAAAAACGTTCCCGTTTTAAACAAGATATTTTGTCACGAAAAGATGCTCGACTATGCATGTAATTGACAGCTTTGGAAAGAAACAACTCTGACGTTTCCAAAACTGCAAAGATATTATCTGTGAGTGCCCCAGAACTAATGCTACAGGCAAAACCAAGATGAATTTTCATACAGGAAATGGTCCAGATTTTGAATGCCCTATGTTCCAATGTCTCCTTATATGGCTGTGAATGCGCCAGGAATGAGCCTGCACTTTCTGTCATTTCCCCAAGGTGTCTGCAGCATTGTGACGTATTTGTAGGCATATCATTGGAAGATTGACCATAAGAGACTACATTTACCAGGTGTCCGCCCGGTGTCCTCTGTCGAAATTATTGCGTAATCTCCAGGTCCATGCGCATTCCATTTTCTTCAGAGGAGAAAGTCAACTGCCACGAATGATTTATCATCGATAGATATGTGAAAAACACCTTGAGGATTGATTCTAAACGTTTGCCATGTTTCTGTCGATATTATGGAGTTAATTTGGAAAAAAGTTAGCGTTTTAATGACTTAATTTTCGGGTTTTTTCTTACCCAAACGTGATGAACAAAACAGAGCGATTTGTCCTACACAAATAATCTTTTTGGAAAAACTGAACATTTGCTATCTAAATGAGAGTCTCCTCATTGAAAACATCTGAAGTTCTTCAAAGGTAAATGATTTTATTTGAATGCTTTTCTTGTTTTTGTGAAAACATTGCATGCTGAATGCTAGGCTTAATGGTATGCTAGCTATCAATACTCTTACACAAATGCTTGTTTAGCTATGGTTCAAAAGCATATTTTGAAAATCTGAGATGACAGTGTTGTTAACAAAAGGCTAAGCTTGAGAGCTAATATATTTATTTCATTTCATTCGCGATTTTCATGAATAGTTAACGTTGCGTTATGGTAATGAGCTTGAGGCTATAAATAGGATCCCGGATACGGGATTGCTCGTCGCAACAGGTTAAAATAAATTGGTGATCCTAACTGACCTAAGGCAGGGAATTTTTACTAGGATTAAATGTCAAGAATTGTGAAAAACTGAATTTAAATGTATTTGGCTAAGATGTATGTAAACTTCCAACTGTATGTTCCCTCAGGCCACTACTCTTCTGCCACATACAGTCAGTATCTACAATGCAAAATCCATGTGTGTGTAGAGTGCGTGTGTTAGCATGTGTATGTATGTGTGTCTCTTCACAGTCCCGGGCTTGTTCCATAAGGAGAATTTGTATCTGTTTTCTAAATCTGATTATACTGCTTGCATCAGTTACCTGATGTGGAATATAGTTCCATGTAGCCATGGCTCTATGTAGTACTGTGCGCCTCCCATAGTCTGTTCTGGACTTGGGGATTGTGAAGAGACCTCTGGTGGCATGTCTTGTGGGGTATGCATGGGTGTCCGAGCTGTGTGCTAGTAGTTGAAATTGATTGTTCAGTGCATTAAACAGTCAATACTTTTACAAAATCAAGTAGTGATGAAGTCAATCTCTCCTCTACTTTGATCCATGAGAGATTGACATGTATATTATTAATGTTAGCTCTCTGTGTACATGTTCTGAGCCAATTGCCACAAAGTCCCTCTTTGTGGCATCTGACCACACGGCCAGACAGTAGTCCAGGTGCGACAAAACTTGGGCCTGTAGGACCTGCCTTGTTGATAGTGTTGTTAAGAAGGCAGAGCAGCACTTTATTATGGACAGACTTCTCCTCTTAGCTACTATGTTTTGAACATACACCTCAACTTGCTCAATTTCCATTTGCTCAATTCATTACAAGATTTAGATGAGATTTGGGGTTTAGTGAATGATTTGTCCCAAAAACAATGCTTTTACTTTTTGAAATATTTAGTACAAACTTTTTTCTTGCCAACCATTCTGAAACTGACTATAGCTCTTTGTTAGTGTTGCAGTGATTTCACTCGCTGTAGTAGCTGTCATGTATAGTGTTGAGTCATCCGCATACATATAAACACTGGCTTTACTCAAAGCCAGTGGCAGGCCATTAGTAAAGATTGAAAAAATGAAGGGGCCTAGACAGCTTCCCGGGGGAATGCCTGATTCTACCTGGATTGTGTTGGAGAGGCTTCCATTAAAGAACACCCTCTGTGTTCTGTTAGACAGGTAACTTATCCATAATATAGCAGGGGATGTAAAGCCATAACACATATGTTCCAGCATCAGACTATGATTGATAATATCAAAATCCGCATTGAAGTCAAACAAAATAGCTCTAACAATCTTTTAATCATCAATTTCTCTCGGCCAATCATCAGTAATTTGAAGTGCCATGCATGTTGAATGCCCTTCCTCATAAGCGTGCTGAAAGTTTTTTGTAAATTTGATTTTATAGAAAAGTACTGACTGTTTAATGCACCGAACAATCAATTTCAATGCTGATTGGTTGGCTATTTGAGCCACTAAAGTGGGCTTTACTATTCTTGGGTAGTGGAATGACTTTTGCTTCCCTCCAGGCCTAAGGGGACACACATTCTTGTTGGCTTAGATTGAAGATATGGCAAATCGGAGTGGGAATATCATCCGCTATTATCCTCAATAAATGTCCATCCAAGTTGTCAGACCCAGGTGTCTCGTCATTGTTTATAGACAACAATAATTGTAAAAAACTGGAAACTGAAATCTGAACACTGACTATTGAGTATGAAAAAAATCAAAGTTTAATAGCGTGTGACATTACAATGCCCGGATGCCATACTAATTGTGGCTTTGACAAAAGCTGCTCAATTTAATATGGGGATGTGCTACTGAAATCAATGAATAGTAGTAAACCACGCAATTGTGCATGACACATTATCAGTATGCAAAAATAGAATGTTTTATAGTAGGTGAATTTCCGAAAATCTAATATGGTTTAAATGCCAGGATGTTATACTTTGAATTCGATTGCACACTTTTCCACAATGCATTGGAAGAGGTGTACTGCGAGTGATAGGCCCTTGTTCTCTTCAAGTAGCCAAACAACAAAACTAGGCTACTTAATTGTGAAGATGCAGAATAGCGAAGCTTCTGCGGTGGTGTTCAAATGTATGCTCAGTAGTTTTTGTTCTCCTTAAAATGATCACGAGTATTGCATCGTAGGCTACATCTCAGAAAACAGATTTTGTATTATTTGTTACCCAAAGCGTATTTCTGCTTTCTCATTGAAAAGTGTTTCTTGTTCTCCTGGCCTTCGTCATAGCTTTTAAACGAAATATTAAACCATAGTTTTACACCGGGGACTCGGGATGTGGCTGCGTTATTGATGTCATGTTAATCAGGCCTTTTGATTTGAGCATATGGATTGTTTTAGTTTTGTTGGTTAGGCTACATAATTCATTATTTTATTTGTTGATCAAGCCTTAGCAGTTATTCTGATCTCGTTCCCAATGATCAGTGCTTTAAGTTTATTATGTTGCTGTCAAGCGGTTCTGAATTTGTGATGCTCGACTGTCCACGTTTTCCTTTGCAATAGCCTTTTGACTTGAACATTTGAAAAGTTTTGGTGTGTATACTAGGCTATTTGATTTAATGTATATATGTTACAGCACTTTGGTTTCACTAATAAAAATGTTGAAATGGAACCAAATGATCTGTTTCTGTCTTCAGTCCTTTTTAAATAGGATAGATGGGCTATAGGCTGAGGTATAGGTCAAATGTGATAGTTTGCCTATAACCAGCCTGAGTAGGCCTATAACTCTATTCTATTCAGTTTCGAAAAATGTATCGAATTGGCAATTAGCTATTTTCAGGCTGATCAATGCAATGCATGTCTGTTGAATTTTGGTATGTTTTGTGGTACGCTAGCAATGTTCCCTCTAAGCTGAGGGTGTGCGAGCAGTAGAAATATCAGCCCCCGCAGAGAAGCATGAGATTGAACTTCACTCAACTTTCTGGAGTTTTCCCCCTTAGATAACACTATCACCATTTCCCTTTACTGTGGGAATTGTGATCGAATCAACGCAATATTAGCCACTTTCAATGAAACATACCGAAACATATGCATATTGCATTGACAGGCATGACCTGTACTCCACACAGACCAGTGCGGCATAACCAATCAGAGCTGCAGTATGCCTATATGCAAATAGACCATTGCCATATATGGATCTGTGTCATTCACTTTGAACTAGACTGTGTTTACAGCAGAGTAGCTGCAAAGCGAGAGCTGCATGTAACCACCTTTGCACCTTTGTTCATATCCTTTTCTCCAGTAGATAGTGAGTTATTAGCCCAGTTATAGTTCATTTGTAGTCAGCAATGGGGGAGTGATTGCTTCCTACAAGAGCACAAAATGTGTACATTTCTAGACATCTTTGAAAAGCGAGTCGGGTAATTTTTTTGTTGTTGTTGTCTTAAAGCGGCAGCGTTGTATTTAAAAAAAGGCTTGAATAAGATAAGTAGTCAATAGGTAGAGGGTAGAATAATTTGTCTGATTCTCTGTAATAATGGTGTGGGATTAATAATGCATTTTATTTTGTAAAGTGGTTTCTTGCATCAAACAACACAACATTTTCAGTCACCTCCATGTCTTAAGGACAAGTGGATAAACAGGTTAATATCAACCACTGCATGTTTTGGAATGTAGGCCTATATTGATCACCACACATTGGCTGCTACTGTAGGCTAAATTATATAACTATTTATCTTTTAAAATATTATGGGATACATTTTATCCACTGTTTTTGATGGTAGGCCACTCTGGTAGGCCTACATTATGATCAAATAGCCACAGTAGCCTACTTGACCACTGTCTGAAACTGTAACTTAAAGCGGGTACAGCCTCAGTGTTCACAGTAAACATGAGCTGGAAGTGGCACAGGATTTTCACAACGTCAAGTTTGCGCTCAGCAGACCTGAGATTTGCTCAGTGCCGAAAAAATAAGGTCTGTAGAACAATAGGCCAGTCTGTAGAGGTGCCATCTTTATGGTCTAAGGCACTGGATCTCAGTGCTTGAGGCGTCACTACAGACACCCTAGTTCAAATCCAGGCTGCATCACAACCAACCGTGATTGGGAGTCCCATTGGGCAGCACACAATTGGCCCACCGTCATCCGGGTTAGGGGAGAGTTTGGCCAGTGTAGTCCGTCATTGTAGATACAAATTTGTTCTTAACTAACTTGCCTAGTTAAGTAAAGGTTACATGTAAAAAAAATCTGCATCATAAAAGCTGATAGTATTTTAACCACATAAAATATGCATCCAAGCCGAACTTAAATCTTATCAGAAATATATTGGGTCATTTTCACAGCATTGTATTTCCTTACAACTGGTCAAACTGATATAATTTGGAAACTTTGTACAGAAAACTTTTCACATATTTATTTTTTTGCATTTTCTCCTCGAGATGCAGAGATGCAAAGATGCAGAGATGAAAGAGAGAACTTTACTGACATTATTCTGGGGAGCAAGGGTTTATTTAGTCTTCTAGGAAAACATATACTGACAGAAGAGAAGCTACACGTATCTAATTATAGACAAGTTGACTAACAGCCTACCAAAATGTCGGAAATTATAAGCAGGAACATATCTAAATTAGGCAAAAAATCCTGCAATCCCTGTAAAAAAATCATTCCGCTCTCTCTGTTGCCTACAGCACATGTTCTATACTTGCGTGTTAGGGTCAGGTGCACATATAGTCGGGCGGTTGCGGATGGGTTATTAGCAATTGCGGGAGGGTGCGGGTGAACAAGCAGCTGACCCACGCACCACTAGAGTGCGTGTGTGTGTGTGTGTCTTAATTTGTATCAACAACTTCAAAATCTAGTTTGGTTTTAAATAAAGTATCAGTGAGAGTGGATGAGTCTCTCTTCCAGCCTCTATCTTGTCAGATCCACTCTAGCTTGACAACACTTCCAGTCCTGTTCCTCTGTCTGTGTCTCTGTGTGACACACTCAGTCAATAGCGAACTTAAATATAGCCAAGAGGAATTATGAGAGTCCATGCATAAATCCCAGGATGCCTTCTGCACAGGCTTGAGGTAGAAGTTGTCCTTCACCAAAGATCTACGATCAGATTACACGAGCCCCCTTCCTAACCTTAACCAATCGAGGATGAGACAAGTTCTGATTTGGGGGGGATGGGAAAGATCTTCTACATTCCACAGTGCAAGTATCCCAGCAGCCTCTCTGTCAGGGCAGGATCCTACATCCTGAATCCTCCAACAGTGCTGGTGATTGATAATAGGAGAGGACACTTCCCTTCTATAAGACACAGTCCTCTGGGCTGACTGGGGCGTTCAGATGTTGTCAGCAGAACTTCTTCCTCCCTCCCTCTGCTCGGCAGGCTGTCATAATACTGCTGTGCTGTCAGAATGGACCGTCAGCCCAGCCAAGCCGCTGAGTTAGGTCCTCCATCACAACACATACTGTGGTGTACACTCCCGCGTAGGCTACATACCACTGGAATGCACATTGCACACATTCACTCCTTCACCCCCACACACATACTGAAGCTAGTGTGCTTCCACGTTAACTCCAACTTAACCATGAGCTGTTCACCCAGATCAGCCAATGTCAGTATCTACTCTAGTGCTGCTGCTCAGCCCTCTGTTTCCTCTAACTGGCTGCTGCAGCTGATAAGAATATGACAGACTGAACTCTTCCTGAACTGGGATCTTTAGCCAGGAAGCAAGGCGGGAAAAGTGGGCTTAAGGATAAGAGAAGAGCAATCGTCTGCAGTAAACATCTAACTTTCTTAACTCCTTAACCCCTTACACTCGTGGGAATTGGCCTATATGGATAGTGATAGATTGAATTGTTTCTTACAGACTAAATCTTAAATTCATATGCATAACAATGGTAGCAATTGAATGGGAACAGTTTGAAGGTAATGGGAAAATTATTAGACCAAAGGTGAGTGCACATCAGTTCACCTGACACGACACTGAATTCAAACATTGCACGGTTGATTTGATGTGCATTTTAAATGGACTGTACTTTTCGCCTCATTTGTTGATAATATTCTGGATACATCCAGTAACATGATTAGACTATTCCTGGAAAATGTACGGCAAGTATTCTTATTCCTGCCAAAACCTGCCATTTTCAACCCGTATATGGGTACCAGTGTAAAGGGCTACAGTCAGCAACTTCAGTAAGTGTGTCAGGGTTCCATGCCCAGCTAGCACATAACGTTATGAGAACCATATTTTTCTCATAGCTTGGTGAAAGCCTAGTTGTCCTATGGTTATTTGCATACAACCTTCCTACAATGTTCTGGGAATGGTGCAAGATAGTTGCTTGGCTTTGGAACATTCAGCACATTTAAGGAACTTCAAAAATAACAATTTTCTTGGTATTTCATTACTTTAACAGAACGTTTCATAAAATGTGAAACATGGTTACATTTAATTACATTTTTGGTAATGTTCTAGGAACGTTCTCCAACTGGTTTGACATTGGGAATGTTCTCAAATAACTCAGAGAAGGTAAAGAAACAATCTGTGGGAATTTCAGTGCTTCAGCATAATGTTTTCTACAGGTTTCCTCGTGATTCTAATTAAAGTAGTGTTCTCAGAACGTTGAGAGAATATTAAGAAACAACATTATTCTGCGGGAATTTCAGTACTTAAGCATAATGTTTTCTGCAGGTTTCAGGATTGTTCTACTTAAAGTCATGTTCTCAGAACATTAACAAAACTTTCCATAAAAACCACAAGAAAACATTAGTAACGTTCAAAGAATGTTCAAAGAATGTTTAAAAAATACACTGCTCGAAAAAATAAAGGGAACACTTAAACAACACAATGTAACTCCAAGTCAATCACACTTCTGTGAAATCAAACTGTCCACTTAGGAAGCAACACTGATTGACAATACATTTCACATGCTGTTGTGCAAATGGAATAGACAACAGGCGGAAATTATAGGCAATTAGCAAGACACCCCCAATAAGGGTGTGGTTCTGCAGGTGATAACCACAGACACTTCTCAGTTCCTATGCTTCCTGGCTGATGTTTTGGTCACTTTTGAATGCTGGCGGTGCTTTCACTCTAGTGGTAGCATGAGACGGAGTCTACAACCCACAGAAGTGGCTCAGGTAGTGCAGCTCATCCAGGATGGAACATCAATGCGAGCTGTGGCAAGAAGGTTTGCTGTGTCTGTCAGCGTAGTGTCCAGAGCATGGAGGCGCTACCAGGAGACAGGCCAGTACATCAGGAGACGTGGAGGAGGCCGTAGGAGGGCAACAACCCAGCAGCAGGACCGCTACCTCCGCCTTTGTGCAAGGAGGAGCAGGAGGAGCACTGCCAGAGCCCTGCAAAATTACCTCCAGCAGGCCACAAATGTGCATGTGTCTGCTCAAACGGTCAGAAACAGACTCCATGAGGGTGGTATGAGGGCCCGACGTCCACAGGTGGGGGTTGTGCTTACAGCCCAACACCGTGCAGGACGTTTGGCATTTGCCAGAGAACACCAAGATTGGCAAATTCGCCACTGGCGCCCTGTGCTCTTCACAGATGAAAGCAGGTTCACACTGAGCACATGTGACAGACGTGATAGTCTGGAGACGCCGTGGGGAACGTTCTGCTGCCTGCAACATCCTCCAGCATGACCGGTTTGGAGGTGGGTCAGTCATGGTGTGGGGTGGCATTTCTTTGGGGGGGCCGCACAGACCTCCATGTGCTCGCCAGAGGTAGCCTGACTGCCATTAGGTACCGAGATGAGATCCTCAGACCCCTTGTGAGACCATATGCTGGTGCGGTTGGCCCTGGGTTCCTCCTAATGCAAGACAATGCTAGACCTCATGTGACTGGAGTGTGTCAGCAGTTCCTACAAGAGGAAGGCATTGATGCTATGGACTGCCCGTTCCCCAGACCTGAATCCAATTGAGCACATCTGGAACATCATGTCTCGCTCCATCCACCAACGCCACGTTGCACCACAGACTGTCCAGGAGTTGGCGGATGCTTTAGTCCAGGTCTGGGAGGAGATCCCTCAGGAGACCATCAGCCACCTCATCAGGAGCATGCCCAGGCATTGTAGGGAGGTCATAGAGGCACGTGGAGGCCACACACACTACTGAGCCTAATTTTGACTTGTTTTAAAGGACATTACTTCAAAGTTGGATCAGCCTGTAGTGTGGTTTTCCACTTTAATTTTGAGTGTGACTCCAAATCCAGACCTCCATGGGTTGATACATTTGATTTCCATTGATAATTTTTGTGTGATTTTGTTGTCAGCACATTCAACTATGTAAAGAAAAAAGTATTTAATAAGAATATTTCATTCATTCAGATCTAGGATGTGTTATTTTAGTGTTCCCTTTATTTTTTTTGAGCCGTGTATATTCTTTCTATTCTCAGCATAAACAAAACTCTCTCTATCCTCTATCTTGTTAAGTGTGTTCAGGAATGTTGGCTGCTCCCACTAATTGGCCACACCTGATCTTAATGAGTGCTTGCTTCCTTTGAAATGGGGTCTGTTTGAATAGACTCAAATTAACAGCATTGAATGTATAAAAAAACATGGCATGCTAGCTCCATCCTGGTGGCGCAGTAATTCCATGGATAGAGAACAGTAGATCATAGGTTGGAATCTCACTGACGACGTGCCACAATAAAGAAGAAATTATGCTTAGGCGTTATTATTATAATGCCTAAGCAAATTAATTTTCATTAGTCCTATATGCGCTTGAAGTTCAAAACCGTTAACCCAAATTAAGTTCGCAGTTATTAAAAGTCTCAATTGAAACATTCAGTGAATGAAGGAAGTTATTCAAAAACCTCAAAATAACCTATAATTTCCGTTCTCACAACATTAATAAAAACCTCTCAAGAAAATGTTCAGGGAACCATAGTACAACGTTTTCAGAACCTCTCTGCAACCTTAAAATTAACATTCCCAGTTAAGGCTACATCTCACTTCCATTCTCAGAACGTTTAATAAAACATTCTGATTTACTGGTCGGGAAACATATGGCTTCATTCCTGGAACCAATGGAAAACCAAAAACATACGTTCCCACAACTTTCAAGGAACCACATGTGCTAGCTGGGTGCCCTCATTGATATAAAAAGAGGATGAAAAACATAGCATAGACACACTGCCAATTCATCTCTCTCTAACATCATAGCATCTAGCCAAGAAATCAAGATGGGATATTGAGAGGTTTTATAGTTGTGATGATCAACAGTTGATATGAATTATTAATCTCACTCATGCATATCCAATCTAATCTGCTTTAGATTCATTTACTTTTAATTAAAAACCTGCCCAACTTTCAATTAAATCTCTAAGAAAAGATTTAAATGAACTCAAACCTCAGGATTCTTGACTATAAAACATTAAACTAATGATATCCAGGAAACTTTCTTCAAAAGTAACCTGATGTGAACTCTTCCTAGTTGTTAGGGAGAGTTGAGATGTTAATGTAAACCAATCTAAGAAAGGCCATTCCCCCTTCCACCTTTTGTCTCAGTGATGCTAATAACCTAAGATTGATCCCAAGGATACTTACGACTTGTCTCTCCGGTGGATGTGGCGTCTTTGGGGGCTGCTCTGTCGGCGGTGGGGGGAGAGAGACTTGCCTCTGGTCCGTTCTTTGATGGGAGACTGGGCACTCGATGACTTCAGGATCTGAGATAAAACAACAAAATAAGACTTAGGAATCTAATGTATAAGATCCGGTTTGAGCTGCAGTTTCTTTACTGCAAGCTACAGGAGGAGTTGCGTTCTGTTTATCAATTAGCAGGCATGTTCACCATTCACTGGGCCCATTTGCCGCAGGCCATGAAAAGGGAAATGAAAAGTTCCGCTTGAATAAAAAGAGCAGTTGAAGAAGTTAACTTTTAATGACACAGTTGGATTTCAGGGACATAGTGAGTAAAGGCGCCATCTGTGAATCAATGTAGGGAGAAGAGGAGAGGGGATGACGACACTGTGGGGAGTGGAGAGACTTTGGAGAGGAGAGCCGAGAGTGTCTCTCTTCATTAGTAAAAACACTAACAGACAGTAATGAAGACAGCCTCCCAGGCAGTGCCCTCATTAACGTGATGATACCCCATTAACCCAATCAGCCCACTAGTCAACTCCCTCTGCAAACTCAATTACCCACGGGCTCACACCGGCACATATAGGCAGTTTTTAGGCACACACACAGGCAAAAACACACAGGCACATATGCACGCAAGCACACACACACACACACACACACACACACACACACACACACACACACACACACACACACACACACACACACACACACACACACACTACAGGCCCTGAAAGAGAGACTAACATATTACTAACATCCACTGCTTGGTTAGCAGAATTCGAGTTTCAGGGTCACCCTGTCCTGGTAGAAACCTAATGAGAGCTCACTGCTGACGGACAGTCCGGAGGAGACTGGAGAATAATTATGAAAAGGATTTCCTTGGAACGAACAAACAGGAAGCAGCTCATATTCCGTGCTCCAGAAACCACATGCAGCTGAGAGCATAGGCAGGATGTTAGTCATAAGATTGGTGATAGACATAAGGATGTGTGTGTGGTAGCGGGGGAGGGTTATAGGACAGACACTGCTCTGCTATACTGTATAAAATGCAAGCTCGCTGTCTGTGTTGTGCATAGAAGACACACTAGAAGAATTTCCCAAATAGCCTCTGAGCATTTTCACTGTAAAATTATTCCTAGATTGATTCATTCAAATGAGAAAAGTGTTTTTACACTAATGTCCCTATTACTAGTTCTAAAAAGGAAAAGGGTAGTATGTGAGTTCTTCAGCTTCCAGAAATACGGTAATATCTATATATACACTGACACATTTTCGGTATGTATGTTAACTATGCACAGCTAACGAGAGGTCAAATACAGAGGTTAAGGCTGTATCTCCAGCGCTGGGCAGCTGGGAACACATGACCTACATTTACTGTTGCTGTGATAGTCAGCCGCACCACCTTACTACCATCCCCCACCAACCACCACGCTACAGCTGAGTCAGATGAATCTGGGAGACGTGGTCCAACCAGCCAGCTTCTCTGTCTTCTCTGTCTCTCTCTCTTCCACTGAGGGGAACTCTGGCCTTAATTATCCCTGACGGTTCATATTACACCCATCGCCCTGGTTTCAGACGGGGAACAAAGGGGGAATTCCATGACATGATGCCGTTCCAGACGGAAGCCAAGCCAAACGAGTTGAACACTCCCTCGGGGATGACCTCGGGTCAGTCGACTAGAGAGCTTATCTATTGTGTTGAACATTTTCAACCTAACAGAGTTCAAAGGTACAGTATACTGTACCCTACAATTAGGAGTATTGTTCAAAGACTTGTGAAATATAGTATTTGGGCATCCACGGGGTTACATACAGTGTTGTAGATACTAAATGGGGGAAAATGTATGAAAGGAGGGCAGTGAGGCGTCGAGTAATCAAGTTTGACACATATGCCCTCTCGTGTCTGCCTAGAGGAGAAAAATGTGAGAAAGTAGGACAACAACATGGCACCTTCATCCTCATGTCTCGGCCATGTTTCTCCAGCTCCTTCCTCATGTCCTCTCTCCCCAGGCGGGCGGCGTTGAGCACCAGGTACTTCCACTCAATGGGCTGGAAGACGTGCGGGTCGTGGGGCACGTACAGGCCGATCTTCACCTTCTTCAGCGTGTGCTGGTAGCGACGGTACGAGTCCTCGAACTCCATCACCAGCTCGCTGAGCGTGCGGAAGGTCAAGGCCTTGTCCATGAGGTCTTGGCGGCGGCTCATGCCCAGCGTACCATAGCGTCCGTTGCAGTAGACGCCCAGCACCACGTGGTGGAAGTGGTTCCCTGAGAACTGGGTCTTGAAGCTGATGGGGAAACGCTCCACCGACGTCAGCCCGTTGGTCAGGTATCTGGGGTGACCATGGTCAAGGACGTTAACTGGCATCATTAGCAACAACAACAGTTTCAGGAAATGTAATGCTGTCTACTGAATGGTTGTACTTATATACACAGAAAGAGAAAGAAAGAAAGAAAGAAAGAAAGAAAGAAAGAAAGAAAGAAAGAAAGAAAGAAAGAAAGAAAGAAAGAAAGAAAGAAAGAAAGAAAGAAAGAAAGAAAGAAAGAAGAAGGTAAAAGCTAAAGCATCATGGTTAAAGGGGTTAGCATCAGTAGTATAATCAACAACAACTTTTCAGAGATAAATACTCCCTAATAATCTCCTGAATGGTGATCACTAGATGTTTACGAGAGAGAGAGAGAGAGAGAGCGAGAGAGAGAGAGAGAGAGAGAGAGAGAGAGAAGGGCGTATCCAAGCTAATGTTAAGCCCACTCACAAATTCATTATATTATTTCCAGAAACTCATTAGCTAACTGGCATTGGCTGTTTTAATAATGGAGAAGCAGATTTAGTAAGAGTGGCTTGTCTTTGAACCCAAACACAGCCACACTCACTATATCTCTAAATCAAATCAGCTAATGGAGGGAGTGAATGAGAGGGTTTGGAGCTGACAGGTTTAACATTCATTATATCAGTTTCATTACAGCGGACAGAGACTGTAGTACATCTCTGCACATCATAGGATGGGATACTATCACAAAACAGATACATTTCTTTCAAACAAAATTTGAGGATACAGTATATGCATATTTCATTCGAAAGTAGCCAGACACTCAAAGACTGTTATTCCTAAAAGTCCCAGGAATAAATAGCTGTGGTGTCCTAACGTGGCATCTAGTGTCTCACACAATGCACACCAGGCTAGCCTCTCCCTGGGGCTTATACTCTGTATGTGGCTCCCCAGAACTCTTATGTAACTGGCCTGTGGATCCACTGCAGCGTGGCTGGGCGGCGCACGATGCGGCAGATTGGACAAATCTGGCCTGCCCAGGAGAGAGGGGGGCGGAGGGGGACACGGCAAGCTTGGAGATGGGTTATCTGGGACTGTCTAGGTCCCGAGGCAGTAGAGGCACTACAGTGACACACACAAGAATAGGAAACTCCACTGTGTGTATCAGTGACCTTATGACCAGTAAAAAGCAACTGGCAGCCCCACTGACTGGCCTGAGAAAGGGTCAATCAGATCAGAGTTTGACCCACTACCAACCATTAGCCTCAGCAGTACTGACCTCATCATCATCCAGACATATATTATGCATCTATGATCTATGATCCACTCATCCGTATCATCATCAGTAATGTTGTCGTCTCATGTTTTCAATAAGCAGGCTGTTTTCGCTGCACCCTCACTCTGCAGTGTGTTGTGCAGTAAGAATAACACAAGCTGGCTGCTACTGTGGTTGAGATAATACATTGGATCTGAGAGGGGGAGCACATTTCAGCATCAACTGACTGGTTTGTGGCTTGGCTCTGTTTCCTCTCAGCTACCAGAAACCATCTATTTGTATTTTTTATCTGTCCACACCAAGCCCTCTCAATGGCCAGAGCGCCTGTCCGTCATCTTCACATCCCGCCCGCCCACCCACCCCTAACATCACAGCACTGTACTTTCATTAAATAATCATAGGGGCCAGCCGACCAGTTTAACAGGTGCAATGGGGATTCCCTTCCACAACATACATAGTTAAAAGGCATCTTTGTAGCGTCCGTGTACGGTCACGAGTCATGTTTCACAAGCAAGATGCCTGTAGAGAAATATTCACAGAGGAAGCCTCAACTAAATAAAGGGGGCATATCACATTTGAAGAAGAGAGCTCTTAAGGTTTGAGAGAAGAGTGACAGGTATTATTTAAGATCACCACAGGACAGGAAGCACCATGAAAGGAGGTTATGGTCGTTGACATCAACACTTTGATTAGTTACATTCTGTTTTCCCATGAGAAACAAACCCAACGTTGGGAGAATACAGACAGACAGCAGAAATAATCACCCTCAGAAAGCATACTTTTGTTTTTTCACAGAGTAGGGAGCGCAGTGCGGCGGCGGATGCAGAACGTTGGTGTGATTATTCATTGAGGCTGTGTCCTCCCCTGTGGTAGCTGGGTCTGTCTACACTGTACACACATACTGTACACACAGACACACACACAGAGTCCCCCCATTGCCTCTCCTTACTGAATGCCCCATTAACTAACCACAAAAATATCACATATTACCAATGATGCAAGGCATGTGATCCACCCCAACCCCAATAGTAGCATACTTCCTCTTATCTGCCACCAGGCAAGAGCTCTTTCCATTACCTGGGGAGGATTATCGTTGCCATAGAAACCAAACCAAGCGACGTATGACTATAAGGCCTGTGTTTACTAGCTCCAGCAGTACTGGCTCATGCTGCTTTAACACCTGAGCTGGGAAAACTCCAGGGAGGCGTTGCAAATATTAATGGCACGATTGTTAACTGCCCCCTAAGCCCTTCTCCAACTGAACAGCATATCTCTAGGTATATGACAAACACTCTGTCAGTGTTTGGAAGATTAAGATACATGCTTGCTCGGTTGCCATGATGCTGTGTGTGGAAGATGGCCCATAGTAAATATGATCCACGATGCACCACTGTTTGGTCAAGAGGAGGGTCAGCACTTTAGTAAAAACCATCTGCTGCCCCTCTTGTTTTTAAAAAAACCAAATATCTATCATTAAGTGAAAGGCGAAACCAACTCGCAATAAACATCTAAACATTCTGCTGGGACAAGACTGCCATTGACCCCTGATCCAGTACATTCACTGTTTTCTAAAGTATTCAAATGATATGCCCTCATTCACCCTAATTATTTAGTGTTCTATCATTCCCCGTAACAGGCAACAACAAAAAATCTATTTAAATGTGTGACAATAATAAGAGCATCCATAGTTCCATTACAGATATGTCCAAGACCTGATGAAACGGAGTTATTCTTTAAAAAACAAACATAAACTCTGTTTCTCCTTTCTGCGATAAGCATCTTAGGCTACTGTACTCAGAACCTCTTATCTGTAGTAGAGGAATCTGCCTTGCGGGGGAACCTACTAATGCACCAAGTTACTGGAGGATTCAGCTCAACACAAAGACAAGGCTGTAGTAGTTGATCTGGAGGGAAACATAGGTTGTATCATAAGAAAACACGAGTGTACAACACTCCATCTACTAAACCATTCACCGAACAAAACTAAGAGCCATGCTGTAACAACTGAGTCTCTAATTGTCTCACTATTATCTGAACATATCTGTATCTTAGCATACAGCTTGGCTGGCTCTTTCATCTAGGAGACCAGAGAATGTCTGTTGCAAGTCAAATCATCATTGAGCTTATCATCTTTGTCAATGAGGGTTAACAGGTTTGGTCTCACCTGACAGACTTGGACTTGAGCCTATGACATCCCACCGGGCAAAAACTGGCCGAATAAACATTGTTTCCATGTCACTTCAACCAAAGAATTCAATGTGATGATGTTGAATCAACGTGTAAAACAGATTGGATTTAGTATTTAACGTAAAAGAATTTGGTATTTTTAACCTAAATCCAATGACATAATGACATTGATTTAATTATTTCATATTGAATTCAAGTTAGTTGACAACTAAACCAACTGTAAATGAAAACTAGATGTTGAACTGACGTCTGTGCCCATTGGGATAAACCGAGAGAAAAGCCTGTCAAGTCAACAGACACAACAGACACAGCCTTTTTCTTCATGAGACCAGCCTGCAGTTTTGACTGAGGATAAACCTGTGCCCCTGAGAAAGATCAGGCTCGGACGTGACAGTAACCGTTGGTGAAGAGGCCCAGCAGCCAAGCCGCTCTAAATGGCAATGTGAGAAACGCTGCAGAAACTTCGCTCTGCCTGCCTATATGCTAGGAGGGAGGTTCCACTTTGAACTTTCAGACTCTTGTTTCCTAGCAACAGGGGTATCTGTGAGTCTTACTGGCCTAAGGGGGAATATTAAAGGGAAAGGGTGTACCTCGTCAGTCGCACAACTGAACGTATCTAATTGATTTCAGGGGTTTCAACGGGCACCTTAGGAACCTGAAACAGATCCGCTCCAACTCCCACTGGTTAATGTGTATCTCTGACTGTGCTTACAGGCAAAGAAAGGATACATTCCAAGGATGACAGCTTCAAGGCATTTGATTGGAAGAGATTCCCTGATCATTTCTCTCGCAGTCTCCATCAACCTGAAAGAGAACAAAGATGATTGTAGCGAATATTCTTGTTTCATACAAAGTCCCCTTTGGTGCCTTATACAAACAATGACACAATGGTGTTGTTCAAACAGGATAACAACAGACCCTGTTTGATTGACTTCAAATGTGTCAAGTACAAGCAAAGTACACTAAAGAAAGCACCATCTTCTACATACGATGACCCCTTTTACATATTTTCGATAGCACGTTAAATGTCCTGGCTGTCTTTGCAGAGTACATGCACATAGCATGTGTACTCTGGGTAAAGGACACAGCAAGAGGCAGAGGACAGCTATTTTCAACATATGAACTGGCCTATATTCTTCTACAGACAAATGATGTTGTCTCACAGAGTAGTGGGACCTCTCTTCTGGCTCGGTACAGTGGCAGACACAGGAAAGACACAAACACGAACGAATTGAGATACCACAGACACGGCCTCACAGCCACACTTACCCACACAATGGTCTGGTCTTCCTTATCTCAAAGAACTGAGTTCCTGTGTGATTGTATCTGACAGACAGTTAAGAGGCATTCAAAGGAGTCTGCAATTATTTACAACGGCTGGGCGAGAGGGGAATGGTGATGTTTCTGATCTCAGGTTGATGTAATTCATCTATTGTAGGCTAGAGGTTTATGAATATCCGAGAGAAAAAAAACTGTACCTCAAAGACCTCATTGATTACATTTCCCCCCCCCCTCACTGTCATGTGTCAAGTCTAACTGAAACGAATTTGAAAACGATGGCTACTCTCCATCTGAATGTGTCTCCTGCAGTTAACAGAGTGAAGACTATAAAGTACTGTGACATTATTTACAGACCCACGGAGCACCTGTGGCTACAGTATGGCAGTTGGTGCACCTGTAGCTACAGTATGGCAGTTGGTGCACCTGCACTCCCCTGGTTACAATCACAACAAATGAAGCCCACCTGAAAACGTTGACACAATGTTAGTTAGCTAACACACTGCATACATACTGTGCAACCCCCAGGGCTCCAGAGTGAATTAAACAGTGTGAAATGTGTCACGGATCTGCAATGAGCTATAGGAGGACTTTGTGCCCTAAAAGGAGCTGCGGTTTCTCTCTTCTCAGCGTGTTCTGTGAACGGGGGATGAGAGGAGGATAAGGGAAGGGAGGTGGCAGGTTGAGTGCTCGGCAGGGAAAGGATACTGCAGTGTCTTCATGTAGTTCTGGATGGCCAGCAGCCAGGCAGGGACAGACATGGAGGGCTTGAAGTTGGGGACCGATGGCACAGGGTGCTGTGGGATGACAAAGAAAGACTATGTTAGATTGATCTTGGTGGTGGTGGAAACATAAACATGTGGCAATATTGAAGGCCTTCTACTGTACAGTCATTGAGTCAGTCAGAACCAGAAAAACAAATGAGTGTGTGTGTGTGTGTGTGTGTGTGTGTGTGTGTGTGTGTGTGTGTGTGTGTGTGTGTGTGTGTGTGTGTGTGTGTGTGTGTGTGTGTGTGTGTGTGTGTGTGTGTGTGTGTGTGTGTGTGTGTGCGTGCGTGCGTGCGTGCGTGCGTGCGTGCGTGTGTGTGTGTGTGTGTGTGTGTGTGTGTGCGCGCGTGCGCGTGTGTGCGTGTGAAGGAAGGTGACCCAGTAGACTAAACGCTATGTAATTTCCTCAGGGTTGTTTCTCTTCTCAACAGAGCTGTTAAACAGAGCTTATCTGAGGAGTCTGGTGTCATGCTGAAGACAAACAGTTTAGCCCTCTGTCTCAGTCACACAAACCCTACTATGCTCTATTTGGAAAGCCTGAGGTGATGGATCAAACTAATGACAGAGTACCATGCCCTAAACCCAGAGGGAAGACATTTCCTTTCCAGGATATTAGTAATTCTAGTTAGTCATTGTTAGGTCTGTTTCTCTGATCAATCAATGGCGCGCACACACACACACGCACACACACTGATCCTTTCAACCAGGTTTGTGTAGTATCTGACTCAACAGAGAACAATACAGCCACTGGATCAGCCACAGGTACAGAGAAAGAGGGTGTGAGAGAGATAGCAAATGTGTATATTTTGTGTGGACAGGAAAAGAGAATCCCAAACCAATCAAGGTGAGATGAGAGGATAAGATAACCCCAAACCAATCAAGGTGAGATGAGAGGATAAGAGAAACCCAAACCAATCAAGGTGAGATGAGAGGATAAGAGAAACCCAAACCAATCAAGGTGAGATGAGAGGATAAGAGAAACCCAAACCAATCAAGGTGAGATGAGAGGATAAGATAAACACAAACCAATCAAGGTGAGATGAGAGGATAAGAGAAACCCAAACCAATCAAGGTGAGATAGGGATCATCAGCCCTCTAACCCCTACAGATAGGGCTCATCAGCCCTCTACCCCCTACAGATAGATCTCATCAGCCCTCTACCACCTACAGATAGATCTCATCAGCCCTCCACCCCCTACAGATAGATCTCATCAGCCCTCCATCCCCTACAGATAGGTCTCATCATCCCTCCACCCCCTACAGATAGGTCTCATCAGCCCTCCACCCCCTACAGATAGGTCTCATCAGCCCTTTATCTCCTACAGATAGTGGTCTAAGCTCTCGCTCATCACACAGGCAAATTTCAAAAGCTTTAAATCAAAGCTGTGCCAATGAGTAAGCAAAAAACAGTGTAATATTCAGCAGTTAGTTGGGTCTTATTTCTCAATAATCCCTCACACAATCCCCCTGCCAGCCCTATCTCCACTGTGGAGAGCCTGGAATGGAACATAATTCTGCTGGGTCAGGGAAGGAGTACAGGGGTATTTCTTTCTTCTCTCCCTCTCTTTATCTCTGAGGATAAGTGCTGACTGAGGAAAGGATTTCCTTGTGCTTGGTATCAGACATCTTCTCAAAGTGTAGCCAACCACATCACATATAGAAATGTAATAACACAGGGCCTCCCGGGTGGCGCAGTGGTCTAGGGCACTGCGAGACTCTGGGTTCGCGCCCAGGCTCTGTCGGAGCTGACCGCAACTGGGAGGTATGTGGGGCGACGCACAATTGGCCTAGCGTCGTCCGGGTTAGGGAGGGTTTGGCTGGTAGGGATATCCTTGTCTCATCGCGCACTAGCGACTCCTGTGGCGGGCCGGGCGCAGTGCACGCTATCCCGGTCGCCAGGTGCACGGTGTTTCCTCCGACACATTGGTGCGGCTGGCTTCCGGGTTGGATGCGCGCTGTGTTAAGAAGCAGTGCGGCTTGGTTGGGTTGTGTTTTTCAGAGGACGCATGGCTTTCGACCTTTGTCTCTCCCGAGCTCGTACGGGAGTTGTAGTGATGAGACAAGATAGTAACTACTAACAATTGGATACCACGAAAAAGGGGGTAAAAAAAAAGACACACACAAAAAAGGACAACCATCTCTGCAGTACTCCACCAATCAGGCCTTTATGGTCGAGTGGCCACTCCTCGGTAAAAGACACATGACAGCCCATTTGGAGCCAAAAGGTCTGATGAAACCAAGATTTCCATCTTTGGCCTAAATGCCAAACATCACGTCTGGAGGAAACCTGGCACCATCCCTAAGCTGAAGCATGGTGGTGGGAACATCATGCTGTGGGGGTGTTTTTCAGCAACAGGGACATTGAAAATAGTCAGGATAGTGGGAAAGATAAACGGAGCAGTACAGAGAGATCCTTGATGAAAACCTGCTCCAGAGCGCTCAGGACCTCAGACTGGGGCAAAGGTTCACCTTCCAACAGGACAACCCTAAACACACAGCCAAGACAGCGCAGGAGTGGCTTCAGGATAACTCTCTGAATGTCCTTGAGTGGCCAAGCCAGAGCCCGAACTTGAACCTGATCGAACATATCTGGAGAGCCCTGGAAATAGCTGTGCAGCGACATTCCACATCCAACCTGACAGAGCTTGAGAGGATCTGTAGAGAAGAATGGGAAAAACTCCCCAAATACAGGTGTGCCAAGCTTGTAGCGTCATACCCAAGACGACCTGAGACTGTAATCGCTGCCAAAGGGGCTTCAACAAAGTACTAAGGGGTCTGATTACTTATGTAAACTTATGTAAATTTGGACTCATCAGACCAAAGGACAAGCAAGTCTCTTCTTATTATTGTTGTCCTTTAGTAGTGGTTTCTTTGCATCAATTTGACCACAAAGGCCTGATTCAAGCAGTCTCCTCTGAACAGTAGATGTGAGATGTGTCTGTTATTTGAACTCTGTGATGCATTTATTTGGACTGCAATTTCTGAGGCTGGTAACTCCAATGAACATATCCTCTTCAGCAGAGGTAACTCTGGGTCTTCCTTTCCTGTGGTGGTCCTCATGAGAGCCAGTATCATCATAGTTCTTGATGGTTGTTGCGACTGCACTTGAAGAAACATTCAAAGTTCTTGAAATGTTCTGTAATGACTGACCTTCATGTCTTAAAGTAATGATGGACTGTCGTTTCCCTTTGCTTATTTGAGCTGTTCTTGCCATAATATGGACTTGGTATTGTACCAAATATGGCTATCTTCTGTATACCACCCCTACCTTGTCACAACACAACTGATTGGCTCAAATGCGTAAAGGAAAGAAATTACACAAATTAACTTTTTTCAAGGCACACCTGTTAATTGAAATGCATTCCAGGTGACTACCTCATGAAGCTGGTTGAGTGAATGCCAAGAGTGTGCAAAGCTGTCATCAAGGCAAAGGGTGGCTACTTTGCAGAATCTCACATATAACATATATTTGATTTGTTTAGGACTTTTTGGTCAGTACATGATTCCATATGGGTTATTTCATAGTGTTGATGTCTTCCCTATTATTCTACAATGTAGAAAATAGTACAAATAAAGACAAGCCCTGGAATGAGTAGGTGTGCCTTTTGACTGGTACTGTATAAGACAAAAGCAGAAGACAAATTTCCATCTCGCATGGAGTTATAAAGTGTGTCTTATTTTAGTTCTATTCTCATTTAGATGCAGTGTTAGTGTTGAGAGAGAGTTGACAGGAGCGCAACACAATGCTCCCAATTCACCATGTGTAATTAGCTGTCTGCCTGCTCCTCTTTCTTCCTTTCCTTTTCTCCAATCTGAAGAAGAGGAGGGCGCCCTGCGGAGCTCAGAGAACTACCGGACCTAAAGGCAAGAGTGTGTGACTCAACTTAATTCCTTATTATAAAGGTGTGAAAGACTTCTTATTAAAAAAAAGAGGACAATTACACAGAGGGAAATGGAGACAAGCTTTGAAATGTATATTTCAGCACCACAGTAAGTGGGATAGTATTAACACCTGGTGACCTGACTGAGCAAGGCTGAGGCTGGCAATGCATGGTCTGTCTGTCGACGTACCATACGTTCCTCACAGGTGGACAAGCGGGAATTAAAAGGTAGTTCAAAGAGGGATTTCTCCCTTTCCGTCCAGCCGTCCCGTCTGTCTGTTCCCCAGCTTTAGAGAGGTCGTGTGGGGGTCAAACAGGCCGCCCCCAGTGTGGTGACTCTAATCTAACTTTACTTCCCCAGGGGACATCACTGAAACCTGATAGCGACAGCCAAGATGTGACTGCAGCACCAAAAACCCTGGGCATCTGTCTCTCTCAAGAAGATAGTTGGGCATTGGTCAGAGACTAGTAGGCCTGTTCAGAGCATGATTGCTTACAGTTTTCATGTGATTACCATAAAGGGACCATAAAACATTAGATTGAACCTTCTCCCATTGGACTGCATGTGAAATAAAAACAAATACATAAATGATTCTTCATTCACTAGCACCACGTTTGGAGATCAGTTCAGACTAACCAAATCCTATTGTGATGCAATGAGGTGCACATGTGGTAAGTTTGAAACAGAATGGGAGACTTTGGGCTGAAAGCCTGTTTTGTTTCCTGTAAAAAGCTTTTTGGAAAGTATTATGCCATAACAGATTATCCTAGACTCAAATCCGAGATGGTGGATTAGTTCGCTCACAAACAACCCCTTCAAATAATCAGGGCAAAGTATGGGCACAGAGCTCACACAGTGGTGTTACCATTCCTGACATGGCATAGTAATGTTACCATAATATCCATAGAGCAGAACATAGAGACATACAGTATTTCAGGAGACCAAGAGTCAAATCTGCTAACATCTTACCAACATGCCATATGGGTGGGCCAGTGGAACCATGAATCAAGTTTCCAAAACAATGAATGACTACAGGTAAATACAGAAAACCCTTGCAAAAATTGCAAGGAATGAATGGATCACGAGGCACGCTTTAATCACACCTCCAGCCCTCAGAGCATGCTGCAGGTTGATGCTGTCTGACACTTCACAGGTTTCTCTCTGTAGCCTATAGCTCTGTATGAATACATGTGAGTTCCACAGACAGCAGTGCAATGCTCATTCGCTCCTCCACACAGTTACCCAGACACTGGCCCTGAGGTTATCCCTGAGCTGCCTGTAACACTGCAGAACACAACTACCATTCACCTATTCACAAAGGCATAGACTATTGATAGTGTTTGTGCTGGTTTATTATTGAGTGGAGAGGATTAGATGATGGACAATGGTATATAATGGAATGAGGGAAATCCCACAGTTACTGTTATTGTGGACTGCCAAAGGGTAGTTCATAAGACACTGAACATAAAAGCGAGTTTCACACTGTCCCTTGATGATGCAGCACCAAAGCAGCCCCTGGTCATAGCTCCAACAACTAGTGCAGAAGCAGCACCAAGAATGGACACAGACCGTGGCAATTACAAAGGTTCCTGCGTGCATTGTTGTCATATGCTTTATATAGCTGACAGTGTGCTATGAGTTTGGGATTTGGCATCACATGTACTAATTGCCGGCGTACAAATGAGTAATGCTCCAGAGTCTCCTTTCTCAGCACAGTCCCACTCCCACCAGTGACAGAGAAAGAGGCTCTCAACACTGATCTCAGCACAGTCCCACTCCCACCAGTGACAGAGAAAGAGGCTCTCAACACTGATCTCAGCACAGTCCCACTCACCAGTGACAGAGAAAGAGGCTCTCAACACTGATCTCAGCACAGTCCCACTCCCACCAGTGACAGAGAAAGAGGCTCTCAACACTGATCTCAGCACAGTCCCACTCCCACCAGTGACAGAGACTCTCAACACTGATCCCTGCTTGGTGACACTCAGTCCCGGTTATGTCTGGCCTCTGATGAAATCACTCCGGCGATGTGGTGTCCTGTTGGATGCCGGGGCAGGCTGAAATAATCTGCATGCCTTTTAATGCTTCATTCCCCAACAGGATAATCAGGAAAGACATCCAGGAGGAAAATCTTCAACTCATCCTGTTATGGTTCTGTGAATGCTACTCTCTGTTATTATCGATGCATAGTCACTTTAACAACTCTACCTACATGTACATATTACCTCAATTACCTCGACTAACCGGTGCCCCCGCACATTGACTATGTACCGGTACCCACTGTATATAGCCTCGCTATTGTTATTTTACTACTGCTCTTTAATTACTTGTTACTTTTATTTCTAACTTTTCGTAGGTATTTTCTTTAAACTGCATTGTTGGTTAAGGGCTTGTAAGTTAGCAATTCACTGTATTCGGTGCATGTGATTTGATGGATTCTTTGCAAATTATATTTGTTGAATTGCAATTTGAAGCATATGTCAGTGTTGGTTATTACATGGTAATTGCACAGGATTTTTAGGACAATATCACTGCTTATCAGTCTAGCTTTGAGGCTATACTTACTTTGGGAAGGTATGCAGCATTCCTTATCTTGCTGACCATGTCTTGTCCATCGGGGTGTACTTTGGCTACATGAGTCCACATCCTCTCCCAAGTGACACCCTCAATGGGAAAACCAGTTCTGTTCACGTAAAAGAGCACACCCCCATCTTTCTCATCTTCTTCTCCCGATGAACGTCCAGCGTTGTTGGGGGTGCTAAGGGTGGCAGATTCAGCGCCCGGGCTCGAGTTGCAGTACGTACTGCCACTGGTACTTTTGGATCGGTGCCTCCCCATCTTAGCTGCAGGTGAACAAGTGCTAGTGGCGTTGGGTCCAGTCATCGTTCAATTCAAAAGTAGAGGTCCCTGCAGATGGCAGCCCGTGATGATTCCACTTGCTTTTGTCAATAACCCAGAAATCCTATAACATGTTGCTGTACCAATATCCACTCCCGTACGTCCAGATAACGGATACTGCAATCACTCAAATAAACGAAATTAAGAAAAAAATCGCATATGTCAAGCTTTTTTAGGAAGAAATGCACCAGAAAAAATGTGCATTTCATATTCAGCTAAGCATAATCTTTACTCATTAAAAAGGCTGAAAGATGCCACCAAGTAATCAAACCGCAAAGCATAGCCTACTTAAATACCGCATAGTGTGTGGACCATTCATAACAATGTAGTTTGCTGGTTACCCGTAGTAGAATATTCACGGTTTGGCTCGCTCTTCTTTGACTTCATCCTTTGCTCAGAACACTGGCGGAACGTATGACCCCCACAGCTTGAGACAACCCCTGCAATGCATTTCGATCCGTTCGTAGTCTACATATTTCCCCAATATCGAGTAGGCAATTCGAAAGCTTTGTCCTCATTATGAAAACTCCTCTTTGGTAATTTAGTCATCCATCACATGGTTAATCTTTTGCTTAAATGATGTCACTATGTTGTTCTGTCTATAGTAACCCCGGCAGCCAGACACATTCTAAATTATTTCATTGGGTGTAGCAACAAAGAGAGGCGGACTTAAGTAGAATTCATACCAAATAAGGAACTAATCCCTTGCTGTGATTGGTGGCGATAGCGGATGAGGGCGTCAACAAGTGAAATTTGCAACAAATTGATTTTTTTTTTCTCACCATCGGTCAACACTTTTAAAGTCGTACTGTCATAAAGGTTGTTACAATGTAACAACTTCACACTGATTCAAGGTAACCAGTTGGTGTCGGACGTGAAATGGTCAGTGGCTATTCAGAAAGTAAACGTATGGACATACTTACATATTGTCCAAGATGATCAAAGGCTTGATTGTTAATGCATAGAAACAATACATATTGTTAAGTGATAGGAGGACATTTTATTTATGTATCAAAATAGCCTACACTAGCGGGATATCAAGGTTAGGCCTACTTGTTTAGAAATGTGAGAATATGCACTCCAGCAACAGGCTAGTTGGTCAAATATGCACATATTCTGGACAATGTCAGCCAATTCTAATTGGGTTTTCTAACTTTCTCTACACGTTTTCAACCTAGTGCTAGCATTTCAATCACTTATGATACTGTCACAAAAACCATAATTTGTTGGATCATCAAGTTATTAGAATACAGTATGCTTATTAAATGTATTTGCATAATGGTCACCACATGAGGAAACCGTTGTTACAATGTCTAAGTCATTACTACAACTCTTCTGTAACCACCTCATTGACTCCAAGTAATAAAACAAATGCAAAATAACAACAACCACTGACAATACTGAGCGGAAAATAATTTGATTGTATTGTTTTCACTTTCAACTGACATTATCTGCAGATAAGCAAGTATCCATGTGGCCCCTTTCCACATACAAAACTCAAAGGACAAAAAAACATAAGCAATACAAACACCTTAGTTTTACAGTACACTCTGGGGCACTTTGAAGGGATTGTGCAACATCATACACATTACATAGCAGCTGCAGTGTAACAGTGCTGGCACTGACTATACTGTGGATTACATTGCTAAATTATAATCAGGCTGTCAGAGACTTTAGATAGCGGCTTGTCAAAGTCATAAAATAGTAGATGGTTTATTGTCACATACACCAGATAGGTGCAGTAAAATGTGTGGTTTTACAAGGTCAGCCATAGTAGCACGGCACCCCTGGAGTAGGGTTACGTGCATTGCTCAAGGGCACATTGATGGATGTTCTACCTTGTCGGCTAGGGTATTCGAACCAGCAATCTTTCGGTTACTGACCCAACGCTCTAACCGCCAGGCTACCATATGGTGTATTGCACATACACTACATAACCAAAAGTATGTGGACCCCCGCTTCAAATGAGTTGATTTGGCTATTTCAGCGACACCCGTTGCTGAAAAGGTGTATAAAATCGAGTACACCGCCATGCAATCTCCATAGACAAACATTGGCAGTAGAATGGCCTTACTGAAGAGCTCAGTGACTTTCAACGTGGCACCATCATAGGATGCCATCTTCCCAACAAGTCAGCTCGTCCAAATTTCTGCCCTGCTAGAGCTGCCGCAGGCAACTGTAAGTGCTGTTATTGTGAAGTGGAAACGTCTAGGAGCAACAACAGCGTAGCTGCGGAATTGGTAGGCCACAGAAGCTCACAGGATGGGACCGCCGAGTGCTGAAGTGCGTTGTGCGTAAAAATCATCTGTCCTCGCTCTCAACACTTACTACAGTAGTTCCAAACTGCCTCTGGAAGCAACGTCAGCACAAGAACTGTCTGTCAGGAGCTTCATGACATGGGTTTCCACTTGGTGGTGGAGAAATAATGGTCTGGGGCTGCATTTTATGGTTGGGACTAGGCCCATTAGTTCCAGTGAATGGAAATCTTAACGCTACAACATACAATGACATTCTAGACGATTCTGTGCTTCTAACTTTGGGGCAACAGTTTGGGGAAGGCCCTTTTCTGTTTCAGCATGACAATGCCCCCGTGCACAAAGTGAGGTCCATACAGAAATGGTTTGTTGAGATCGGTATCAAAGAACTTGACTGGCCTGCAGAGCCCTGACCTCAACCCCATCGAACACCTTTGAGATGAATTGGAACGTCGACTGCGAGCCAGGCCCAACATCATTGGGCGAACTCACTAATGCTCTTGTGGCTGAATGGAAGCAAGTCCCGGCAGCAATGTTCCAACATCTAGTGAAAAGCCTTCCCAGAGAAGTGGAGGCTGTTATAGCAGCAAAGGGGGGACCAACTCCATATTAATGCCCATGATTTTGGAATGAGATGTTCGATGAGCAGGTGTCTACATACTTTTGGCGATGCAGTGTAAATACTGTATATAATTAGTTCAGTTTGGATGTACTCATTCTTAATTAGGGACAAATAAGAATGAGTGTCTATGCAAGGATTCCATTTAATAACATTATTCATTTCAGTGGTCTTTGAAATATCAAGCGCTTGGTAAATGGAATACATCTTAAGTAAGATAAATAAATAATTGAGACATAACTACATTGCTATATAAGATGTAATAAGTTCATTATCAAAATTTTTAAAAAGCAAAGAAATGTTATGAATGTCCATATAGAAATGGTACTTCTTCATTATTCAGAACTAGGTAAAATGCTAGAAAAGAAAGGAAAACATCTGTCAACCAAATAAATATTTTTTCTCGTCATAAGTAGCTAAATAATAACATTCGCTCTGACACTCAAATATGAATAATTATAAGCACATATCCTGCAGGAAGCAGGATAACATATAAACAAACGCCTGTGGATTGGATCTTCTGATTAATGATTGGACGAGAGGAATTATTCCTGTTAAAACAAAGGAAATACAAGAGCCAATATAGTGGTTTAGAAATGTGCTGGGAGATGGCTACTGGGCATAGTCCTTAAAGACACAGAGTGAGCTATATAAGCTCCTATGAAGGTTTGGAGATGTTTGAATTGTGATGCTACAGTCATTATGACTCCTGTTTGTGCTTCATCATCCACACAGCATTCTTAGTATTTCCACAATATCCCTCTAGGTGGCGCTGCTATACCATTAGCTACCTATCTCGGCAGAACAATTATCTGTGCCATGTATTCAACAAACGTATCAATGTTTTAACACTCTCAAAAGCTTTCATGTTAGTAATATACAGAAAAGTAGACTGTGCATGCTGCACATTTGCCATATGCCTTGCACCTTGTGTGTCATATTTGGTCCATATTTGTACGAATGGCTTAAATCTCAAGACAAGAAGTAACAATGATCATCCTCACAGGCCAAGGCAGGTCAGAGATCCTACATTCTATGCTCCCGTGTGGTTCTGTATAATGCCTTAAATAGGTTTAAATTAAGCACCACTTCATGAACCAGAGATGATGGTGATTGTAGAGACAGTAGTGGATCATCAAGCAGAAGAAGTATAGGGGGACTATGGGAAGTCTGAAAGGTGTATTTGGGTGCTTATAGTTTTACCTTTCTGTAAACAAATCATGGCTCAGCTAAAACCACTACAGTAAAAACATTATCATAATAACACATTACAAGATACAATCCAGAGAAAAGGGAGATTTCAAGTAACCTCAGGAACCTTTGTGGAATGCGCTGTAGGCCTCCGAAATGTTCAGTAGATTGTTAAGCGACCTCTTTGGGTTACAGTGAGGTCTCCTGGGAAAAGCTGACTGATGTTTCCATCTTGGCGCCATTGGTTGGCTTGTCTGATAGGCACTTAGTAGTGACCTGAGACAAGAGGAGGAAGATATCTTTAATTAAAGTCTTACATAGTCCTTTCATGAGAAGAGTCTTCTCATCCCTCAAGTGGCTAGTAACAATGGCATAAGCCAATCACTGTTCATTAAACCAACACAGTGAGGTGCATAATCACAGAGCCAAATTCTAACATCATAGGGCATCTCAACTGCCTGAAGACTATTTATTAAAAGGTTTTATTTTCTTTCACTCTGCTCTCTGCATGATACAGTTTCACATTATACAAGCCCGGCAGAAAGACTGTTCTGTCTTTTGATGTTTACCGGGGTCTTGATGTGGGCAATCTCATGACATATGAGACAGCTTCAAAATGGCTGTCAATGTGAAAGAACAAGCAGACTAGTGACCTGACCTCTGTCGTGTGATACATCATTCAAGGAAAAGGTCACAAGTGACTGAGGGGTTGACCTTTCAGCAGAAAGAAAAAAGAAAAGTGAAAATCTCTCTGAGGGAAAAGGAGAGAATGTGACTTACTGCTTGAAGAGTTTTGCTATCAATGCCCATGTTGACATTGTTCCTTTTCAGTTCTGATTTGATTAAGGCTGAAACAAACAAAATAAAGTCATTAAGAGAGCCTCAAACAATATATAAACATAAACATTTGTGGCGTAGCCTTCATAGCATTGTTATGTATTTTATTGTATTCTATTGTATTCTCAGTCTGTTTCAGTTTTCATAGCAGAATGGGAATGATATGGAAGACATCCATACTCCACAGAACAGAGCAGAACAGATGAGTGCAGCTCAGATCAGAGCAGGGAGCCAACCAACCTGTGAGAAAGATACCCAGGAAGATCCAGACACAGAGGAACAGGTTCCCAGCCAGGGGCCTATAGTTTGTTGTCAGTTTCCCCTGGATCAAAGTAAAAAGAATCCCAAAGATCTGATGGAAGAAGGTGATATGAGAGTGAGAAAACATTGGACACCTGTATTTTCTCAAGGGTATACAAGCATTATACTGACTGACAAAAAATATTGTCTTCCCACTTGGCAGAGAAGCTTAAAATGTATGAAGAATCAGAATAGAAAGTATATACTGTGTGGATATATACTTGTTTGATGGGTGTGGTTAGGGTAAGGTTACACAATATACGGTTAAGAGGAGGACACATTTTGTGTTTTGTATGAGAATGCACAAAAGTATTTACCTGAAAAAATCTCTGGAGGCAGTCACACATGGTTCCACAAACAATGAAAAAGACTTGTGATTGTTAGCACGTGTTTGGGGCTTACCTGTGCAAAAGCATTAAGGAGACCAGAGGATGTCCCTTCTGATTCAGGATATGTAATTTCAACCCCAAACTCAAAGCCAAGTGGAAGGTAACCTGTCATGAAGAACCTACAGAATGACAAAATCATATCAGTGAACCATGGCTGCCCTCAGGGAAAACAGACGGCTTTATCTCGATGCCGTTGTTTTGGTTGAACATAGCCTCTGGCCAACACATAGGTAATAAAGTGGCATTGTGTGTGTGACTGTTTACCTTCAAAACATACAAGAGCAAGAGGAACTGGTGACAAAATAAGCAACGACAAGAAAAGAAGGTGCCTGTTTTTTTAACGCCATACTGTTCACTAGATCTTCCTGTTGGCACAATGTGCAACACTGGCAATTACAACTATATTACTTCTTAATTATCATTTCAAGCACTTATTTACAACTTTAGAACAAACCAGGTCGTCATGGTCGACAAGAACGTGTTCTTAATTGACTTACCTGTATAAATAAAGGTGAAACAATAAAAAAATACAAAGAAGGGTTATCTTACCCCAGCACCCCAGCGGTGAAGAACACCAGGTAAATACGGTTGAGGTTCAGAGTGAAGCTGAACAGCACCATACCAATGAAAGACAGGATGTACACTATCAGAGTGGTCATTCTGTGGAACAAGCACAGGACAGAACATTGTTGGGAATAAAAGTGGATGTTCTATACAGAGGCTCACAATTGAAGAGGGAAAAAGCCGGTAATCATGGGCAGGGAAAATGTTTCAACGTCACTCTCACGTTCATCATTCTCTCTATGTCTCAGGGACTTACTGTACAAAGCCCATATAAGTTGACTTTGTTATGAATGACTTCATAGCTTGCTGAAAATGTCACTGATTCTAACCATTGGTTTCATTCCCAACCCAGCACCTGTATGAATAGCATATCAGAACACATCACAGTTCTCTAGAGGATAATAAGTTAAGCAGAGGGCGACTTTCAGAGCAAATGAGAATGCTGAGTCATGTGAGAAATCTCCCTAAATCTGATTACTCAAACTGAGTTGCATTAAGAGTATGTTACTACAAACCTGTGTTAATTAGATCTGAACTTCGCAGGACATCATTTTTGGAACGTGCAGCAGGCTGCTTATCTAAAGGATGAGTTGGAACTCATACACGTCAGTTTGTCTTTACAACACTTCCCTTTCTAGTAACCGCAGAGTGCTGTATGTCCACAAAGAAGCCACCGCAGCGCACAAAGCCTCCAGAAATAACCGTAAGGTTTTAGATAGACATACTGCAACTGCCTTCTGCAACTCACAATTGCATCATGTGCAACATAGTTTAGTAACTGTGTCACCGAAGAATGCAGTGATTTATGTCACTGGCAGTTGGGCTTGGGGACGGTACCTACTTGTAGGTTTTGGTGTGGTCCAGCCACAGTCCACAGATGATGGAGCCCACCATTCCAGCCACCACCAGGGTCAGACCAATCCTGCCTGCATTCAGCCCCTGGTTCTGGGGTGAGGAGGTTGATGTTAGTGGAGGGTACAGCAGGCTTTTCCTGGGACATGCGTCCCACTATCATATTCGCATGGGCCACCCACCAAAAAAGGGCCACCACTCATCAGAAAAGCCATTCCGTGACCCAGGAAACAAAACTGCAAAGTTTCAACATCATTACATAGATAGCTTTTTGAATATGTGGTTCAAGACTTGTAAAAGTTTAACATTAGTTCAATATTATGCATCAGAGGTACCATTTCGAAATCATAGCGCATTTTGGGTCATTTCTCCCAGCAACATTATGAGGTTGACATGTCACACATGTGACGCTGTTCATGCTTACAGAAAGCAACATATTTATCGGAACAGAGGAATCCCAAAATAATAAAAGATTAGAAGTTGTTTAAACGTGCTAAATGAATTTTTCTCAGACGCCAAACCAGCGCTTTTTGTAGCTGTCGGCACCTTGAATGTTTTGTGAGCTGTATTAGCTAGCGAACGCTGTGCTGTCTTTAGTTTGGCTAGCAGGAAAAACAAAGCAATGATGGCCTTGTAGGCTAAATATATCTGCCAAAGCGACTTCAATTAACTGAGAAAACCAATGCACATGGTTGAAATATATTTCCTTATTTCAGGGTTCATCTGGATCAGTGAAGGACGGGTAACGTGTTGCTTAACCTTATGCAAGGGCGAACACTGAACGGACAAATAGTTCTCTGTTCTGTGTGCCAGTGTGCAACAAAAGTAACCAAGGTGAAAAATGGCAACGTCAGAACGTTGCTAGGGAAATTACCCTGTGATTTCGATGCTAAATATAGTAACTTTGATTAAAGATTGCAGTTTTACACGTTCTGAATGAGACAGTGTTCCTGTTCATAACATTATCTATATGTTTGATGGGTGGCTCTTGGACTAACATGGCTAAAGCGGAAAAACTCACCAGAAGCGGGCAGGCAGAGCAAGCAGAGATAGGCGAAAGGAAAGGACAGGACAGGCAGAACAGTGACTACATGCTAGCAGGATAGTCCATAACTCCAATCATCTTTGCTGATAGGGATGTTTGGTTTCCATACATGGATGAATTGGTCTAATTTAGCATGTATGGTAAAGCCTCAACCCATAGCTACCTCTTCCAGTTCAAATGAGCTCTAAAAAAACGTTAATAAGGACAACATTTGTATTGTTTTTTCGAGTGTGACTGCAGCGCCTGCGATAAAACGCAAAAATAGAGACACTTTCTCACTGAGCGAGGCGTCAAAGCAGACAACCCACCCGCCCGGCTTCAGTTGGGTCATTATAATTCAAAACAATGCATTCAAAAATAGATCACATACACCCCTCGCATGCTCGCCTTTGGTGAGTTTAGGCCATAAGCTAAAACTTGAGGCTCAAGAGGACACGAGACAAAATATGGCCTGGATGCATGCATACTTTAGAAAGGACAGCCGCACGCTCTAGGAGCTCAGATGCAATACTTTAATAACCAACATTTCGACAGCCAAGCTGGATGCATGTATAACCTTAAAGCTGGTCACATGGTCTGTCGGTTTAGGGGGTACAGTTCAGGGATTTATGGAAAGTCTGGTGGGAAAGTGATGTTTACCTCCTTTGACATTTTACATTGAGAGGAGGCTGCTACTAGAGTTCACGGAATGTTGCTTGTCTTTCAGTCTTTCAAACCAACACTGTCTCTCTCCTCCAAGGGTAGCAGGCATGCGTGAAAAGTGGTTATGAACTACAAACAGGAGACAATGGATTCGTGCCCTGTCGTGGTTTGAGCTCTCATTTAACTCCATCTGTTTCCAGAGAAAGCCTTTTCCATAAAGTGTGTTACCTTTGTGCCGTTCGAGAGCTTGTGTTTGATCTAGCTATGCATGTAGTAAATCAACCCATCAAATAATCCCGATTTTCCGTAATTGGAACACACATTTTGTACTCCACTTACCTCGTAACAAGCCATAATCATCTGATTGAGAAGTGTTGACACAGAGTAGAAAGAACCAGTCATGATACCTAAAAGAAAATGTATTTATTTGACTGTTTTATCCCGACATAGTGATAAACTTCAATAATCTGTATACTACACACAAAACCATGAAGTTTAACTGAACACCAACAAAAGAAACTCAAATTCAAGAAAGGATTAGCTAATAACCGGACTGAGCACTGACTGAGCAGTCAGTCTGCCTTGGAGTGTATGGGGTTAAAGACAGAATGATCTCATAATGAACAACTATGCCCGGGAAACAATCCGTTGAATGCACACAGGATAATTGGCCCCAGATCTGTGTGTGCTTTGGTCAACACCTCAAACTTTCATTGTCATGTCATAAACTTTGTGACGACAACAAACACAACAGATGAGTTAGCTAAAGCACAGACCTGAGTCCAGGCTACTGGCAAGTAGTCAGGTGTCTCACCATAACTTTTCAGAAGCTTTAGGTTACTGCATGTAATACAGAAGTAATACCATAGTTATAGTGTAGTTACAAGATAAGGTGTAAGATAAGGGAAGATTATAAGTCAGGTGTCTCACCATAACTGATGAGCAGTAGGATGAAAGGTTTGTTCTTGAACAGGTTGATGATGGACTGTCGGTAGGAGTAGTCTTCAGGAGCACAGTCAAGTAGGACAGCCTGAGCTTGGCTGGGAGGTAGTGGGGGTCTGTCTTCCATGACTAGGAGCAAAGAGACACAGACAACATCAACACATTTGTCTGGAAAGTAGTGGGGGTCTGTATTTTATGCCTAGGAGAGAAGTGGCATAGTCAACACTAACACTGTATTTGCAGTTTTACAACATAATGGACAAGTGTTTCTCTGTTTCTTGCTTCAAAAGCACTCAGTAGCATATGACTGCAATGACTCCTATGCAATCCTGGTTTACAGTGGTATGTTTGAATGGTTGGTATGTTTGTATGGTATCCGTAGCCTGTGGAAAATATAAGTGCAGTCGTCTGGACCTATGGAGTTTGTTGCTACAGTGACTAAGATGTGCTGTCCACCGGGTGCATTTCTGCAGAGTACCATTCTAGATGGCCTGACAAGGCTCGCCTCAACTGAATTACCAATTACAGTCAAGATGAACAGAGCAGTGGAGACTACAGCCGTCCCATAAAACATAACGCTGATGTTGTGTCCCATCAGCTCTATGTCTTCCACGGTGTTGGGGACCAGGACAGGGGGAAGCAGGAAGCCAATAGCAACGCCCAGCTAAAGAGGGATCAGACAAATTCATCAATGTCACACATACTCCATCAAAATACAGAAATGTCCTTTTTATACAGCAGTAAAACATGTACACAGCATTAGCCTGTAACGTTTACAATGTGATTAGGCTAAAGGATTCATTAGGAGACCCTCATCACGTGACTCAATAGGCCTACACACCTGGTTACCTAGCACGGCTGTTGCACATGCAGTAGACACCTCCTTCGGGCCAAACCACACTGATGCAATCCTAGAGGGCAGCCCGAGGATGAAGACTTGGGCTACGGAACATATTATCTGTCCGGTCATTGTCACACCGAACAGATCGGGCCGGACGCTGGCGCATTTCACCCACGCACCGACGCAGTTCAAACCCGCGCCCATAAGGGCTGTCAATTTCAATCCTTTTTTATCCAGTAACCATGTTGCGGGGAAGATCAAAGGCACATACGCCACCATGTATACAATTGACAGCCAATCGATCTTGTCGCTGGATACATTATAGAAGTGGGCGAAAATGTTGGTGATGATGCTGTACTGGATCCATTGAAATGCGTTGACGAGGGAGTAGAGGCTGAACACAGCTAAAACGGCGAATCTTCTCCAAAAGAGCTTAGTTTCGATACATTTTTCATCTCCAGGAAGCATAGCCTGTTTCTCATCTGGGGGTATCTCCTGTTCCAACGCCTTCGAGTCCAGTTCTGCCAGATGTGCCGCTCCATTCGTTAGGTCGGAGTACTGATCCCCGGTTGGGACTACTCCGTTATGCACCGGGGTCTTGATGTCGATTTCAGATGCGTTGTCAAGCCGCAAATGCTCCTGTACTAACTCGCCAGCCACCATGATGCTGGGCCGAGGTTGCCTATCTCTCTATACCTTATAGTCAGGAAGTACGTTTACACAAAATAGGGCAGAGCCAACATTCAGTTAGTAGGTAATACAACAACTATTCATACCGTTTAGAAAAATACCTTTAAAAATGTTGTTGGCTGTCTGTATTATTGGCTCTCATATAAAGCGCCTTCTTTCGCATGGTAGCCTATGTCGGTGGCGCTTTAGTGGATGCGCAGGGGATGGGGGCAGGGTGCATTTACATCACACAACTCACACATGGAGGCCTTCCGATGATGACTCTGACCAATCAAAATGCAGGATTTGGAGGGCTCTCCGGAGGGAAGGTGTTATAGTAGCCCTAACTCTACAGTACGGTTATATTCGCACCGGTCTCTATGCATGGTAGATGAAGAAAAAATATTGTGATAATAATTAGCTGTTTATTCAAATAAACTGCATAATTTCCTAAATAGCATTGAGGTTGTTCAAAGGTGGTATCGTTCGTTAGTGACACATGGTCTCCTCAATTATCTCTCCCTAATCCTAATCTTAGTTAAATCCAGTCGGCCTGCCTAGCCTATTGGACACTCGCACTAGAAAGCTAACGTTTAGACAATGTGTAATGAAACCATCCACCTCAATGACATAGGCCAAAAAAAAAATGTTGCTCAGTTAATTGTAGGCCTTAATAGCTACAACAGATGTATAGATTGGATGTTACACTTGTATCAGGCCAGGGCGTATTGATGCATTTGAAAACGTGGGTCTTCAACTCATCCTTAGATTTACCCATTTTCAAAAGGTTACTTTTCAAGAGCCACTGGCACACGTAACTCACTTCCACCCTATCATTAGGAATTATAATAATTTAGTAATTGAATTGGATCTGTACGATGTCACAGTAGCTTTGTTGCGCGAAATTCTCAGGTTTCTAAATCCACGGAGGCCGCAGCGGGGTAGAAGGCACAACAAAAAAGCGCCCATTACAACACCTCATTATACACCACATAATTTGGCTGCTATTTGCTATAGCGCAGTGGCGACCCATCATTCAGGGCAGGTGGAGCAGAACCCCAGCTGTTTTAGCCCCACCTGTGTAGCTATATATATATATATTTGGCCTGTTTTGCATGTTATTTTGGCATTCATCTGTGTCACATATCAGTTTGCTAACAATGTCAAAAACAAAATGCAGTGCATTCTGAAAGTATTCAGACCCCTTGACTCTTTCCACATTTTGTTACTTTACAGCCTTATTCTAAAATGGTTTCAATAGTTTTTTTCTCATCAATCTGCACACAATACCCCATAATGACAAAGTAATTTGAGGAAATGTATTAAAAATAAAAAATGAAATATCACATTCACATAATTATTCAGACCATTTGCGCAGTACTTTGTTGAAACAGTGATTACAGCCTCAAATCTTCTTGGGTATGACGTTACAAGTTTGGCACACCTGTATTTGGGGAGTTTCTCACATTATTTTCAGCAGATCCTCTCAAGCTCTGTCAGGTTGAATGGGGAACGTCGCTGCACAACTATTTTCAAGTCTCTCCAGTAATGTTCGATCAGGTTCAAGACCGGGCTCTGGCTGGGCCACTCAAGGACATTCAGAGGCTTGTCCCGAAGCCACTCCTGCTCTGTCTTGGCTGTGTGCTTAGGGTTGTTGTCATGTTGGAAGGTGAACCTTGGCCCCAGTCTGAGGTCCTGGTGCTCTGGAGCAGGTTTTCATCAAGGATCTCTCTGTACTTTGCTACATTCATCTTTCCTTCGATCCTGACCAGTCTCCCAGTCCCTGCCGCTTAAAAACATCCCCACAACATGATGATGCCACCACCATGCTTCACCATAGGGATGGTGCCAGGTTTCCTCCAGACGTGACGCTTGGCATTCAGGCCAAAGAGTTAAATCTTGGTTTCGTCAGACCACAGAATCTTGTTTCTCATTGTCTGAGAGTTCTTTAGGTGCCTTTTAGCAAACTCCAAGCGGGCTGCCATGTGCCTTTTACTGAGGAGTACCTTCCGTCTGCCACTCTAATATAAAGGCCTGATTGGTGGAGTGCTGCAGAGATGGTTGTCCTTCTGGAAGGTTCTCCCATCTCCACAGAGGAACTCTGAAGCTCTGTCAGACTGAACATCAGGTTCTTGGTCATCTCCCTGACCAAGGCCTATGTCCCCTGATTGCTCAGTTTGGCCTGGCGGGTAGCTCTAGGACGAGTCTTGGTGGTTCCAAACTTCTTCCATTTAAGAAGGATAGAGGCCTCTGTGTTCTTTGGAACTTTCACTGCTGCAGTAATGATTTGGTACCATTTCCCAAATCTTTGCCTCGACACGTTCCTGTCTCGGAGCTCTACGGACAATTCCTTCGACCTCATGGCATGGTTTTTGCTCTGACATGCACTGTCAACTGTGGGACCTTACATAGACAGGTGTGTGCCTTTCCAAATCATGTCCAATCAATTGAATTTACCCAAGGTAGATGGCAATCAAATTGTAAAAACATCTCAAGGATGATCAATGGAAACAGGATGCACCTGAGCTCAATTTCGAGTCTCATAGCAAAGGGTCTGAATAATTATGTAAATAATTAAGTTGTTTTATTTGTATTTATTTTGTAAAACGTTTTTTGCTTTGTAATTATGGGGTATTGTGTGTAGATTGATTAACCATAAAAAAATGTAATCCATTTCAGAATAAGACTGTAATGTAACAACATTTGGAAAAGACAAGGGGTATGAATACTTTCAGAATGCACTGTATATTGAGTTAATAAAGCTGCATACAAACGTGGTCTCTTTTTTGCTTTCTTGAATAAGGCAGGTCCAAAATGCAGGTGTTTCAGCCTAGCTCAGTGCTTTTTGTGGTTGAGGGGCAGCCATCAGAAAATACAACGCATATGTGTTTGTAATCTTCTCTAATTGCGCAGTGATTGGTTGAGTGTGCTATCACTCATGGGGACACTACGTCACCACAGAATCTACAGGGCAAGCTAAGCAATTCAAGCCCCCTTAGGTGCTGCCATAGATTTACATTCAAAGTCCCCATCCAAGAAGGCTCATTGTCCAACAGATAAAGATCATTGACCAACAGATACAATTATGTGAAATCACGTTATATCTACCATAGTGTTGATTGGACTGATCATGTCAACATCATACTTTCAAAATCTTAGCTAACAAGCTAGCAGTCATCATCATGAATTATGTCAACAATCTACTGGAAAATCATTGATAAACTTTTTTATATGAAGAGAAATTATAGATAAAACGTATCGGTGCTCACCGGACATTGGACATAAACATTACACAAGATGTCAGAAATCGCAACTTCAACAATGAGTGGTTTGGAAGGAATCAGTGGCTAACTGCAAGCGTTGCAAAGCAATCACTATTTTGCTTCCTCTGCCTGCTATTTGGTGGAGAGGGTGTGTGGTCCAAGTCTGGATTTAAGGATTTAAAACATCTATCGCTTAAGAGGATAAACATTCACACACAACACCATGGGCCAGAGAATTCTGTCAATCCAGCATGACTTCTACCGCTTTCAAAACAACTGGAAACTCGGAATTGGGAAATCTCAGACTTGAGTGAGTTCAAAACAACTGGGAACTAGGAAAATAGGTTTTGAATGGTCATCCAACTCAGAATTCCAAGTCAGGAAATCAGGCCTCTTTCTAGAGCTCCAACCTGAAGATCACCGACATCATGATTTTATTCCATATTTCCCAGATGTCATGAAAGCACCATGAATCCAGAGAATGTGTCACGCCCTGACCTTAGTTATCTTTGTTTTCTTTCTTATTTAGGTTAGGTCAGGGTGTGACAAGGGTGGTTGGTTTAGTTTTTGTATTGTCTAGGTGTTTTTTGTATTTTCTAGGTGTTTCCTTGTCTAGGGTTTTTTGTACATCTATGAGGTTTTGGTTTGTCTAGGTATATATAGGTCTATGGTGGCCTGAATTGGTTCCCAATCTGAGGCAGCTGTTTGTCGTTGTCTCTGATTGGGGATCCTATTTAGGTTGCCATTTTCCATGTTGGTTTTGTGGGTTATTGTCTATGTGTAGTTGCATGTCAGTTCTCGTGTCACATAGCTTCACGGACGTTTTGTTGTTTTGTATAGTTTGTTCAGTGTTTATTCTTCATTAAAAATAAGTATGTATTCTTATCACGCTGCGGCTTGATCTCCTCGTTATGACCAACGTGACAGAATGCTAGACTTTGATGACAAAATTTGCCCACAAGAAGGACCGCCGTGCCACCTTCCTGTTCAAGTGAGCATAGCACAATCCAAAAAATGTATTGTATGCTGCTACATACATGATTTAATATACCAGGGAGATATGCATACTGTAGCTAGGAAATTAATACTAAGTGTATGTTGTGTAGTAAACTATTAGTAGCCCATGTGTCTCACCCTAATAATTTTGTCCCTCTCCCCCTCAGAACTTTGCCTACTGTTCTGAATAAGTGGTGCACATGTAGCCTATAGCCTATTTTAGAGAAATGTCATCTAATAGTAAAAGCTTTCATTGTCTGCTCATTTGCCCCCATTATATATTGTTCTGACTTGGTGTACAGGGATAAAACTGTAAGAGTGACCCATGTTCTGAATTCTGTCGCTGTACATTTCAAAAGTCCTGAACAAATAGTTATATTGACTACGTCCGTCTTAACTTGCTCCTCGAAATTACGGCTTGCCTCTAATCCGCTCATTGTTCCCTCATGGCATAGTTTGTACATATCAATTGTTATAGACCAATATAAGCAATAGGCCTATCTCATTAGTACTGTGTTGTATTGATAGATTTAGGCAGTGTTGGAAGGATTTAATTGTTTTGCTTGCTTTGTTATAATTAGCTCATGTGATTTTCTTCATGAGGAGGGGATACTATATAATGTTGGGTCTGTTACCATGTGACAGTCTCTTCACATTCAAATATATGTTTTCAACAAAAAGTTCTGTAATATGACCCATGTAATTCCAGTTGATATAGCGAGGGTTGTTTTGTTTGTGCAATGCACTGTCTGTGGGTCGGTATATTGTCTTTAAAAGTGGATCATATTTTCCGTCCCTTTTAAACCACATAGGCCTGATAAAATATTTCAAATGGTCGGCTATCTGCGTCTCTCTCTTCCTCTGTGCTGACTTAAAGAAGAGTAAAGTTAAGGCCTCAAAATCTTGCTGAATCTTCTGTACCAACATCTATCAGATTTCTGTGTCCATTTTGAAAGTGCAGAACGAATAGGCCTACCTCGTCGCAGCATGTTTGCATGCACTTGCCTATACTTGGAGCTAAGTGTTAATGGTACAAGAACAAACTTTATGAATTTACTCAACATAAATGTCCTAATGTTTGTGTATGGTGCAAAAGTCAAAACTCTATGTTGGAGTTCATTATTATTGAAGGAGAATGTGATTCTTATCGACTTATCCACAACTAGTCAGTAGAAACCAAATTTGTTTCTGCAAGTCAGGCATATCAGCTATGATTTTTTTTTTAAGCAGTAAATGAGGCTGAATGAACTGTTTCGCTGCCAGACGAGGCTCTGCTGATGGCCAGGTGTAGCCATAGTAAGGAGTCACTCCATGGTACTGAAGGAAAGCTCCACTGTCGGGAGAGCATTTTGTACTGTAGGCCTTAACAGTTTTTGGGCACCGTTTTTCACCGTTACAGCAATTCATTTTTTTGTGTGTTTTGTTGTGTAGTGGCTTTGCTGGCATGCATCTAAAAAAATGTTGAGTTTGCCCCACCAATATTTACATGCTGAAATTACCACTGCTGCAGTGGTGTTAGAAAGCTTGGTTATGGGAATGAACAGAGAAGATACATTATGACTGTCATTTGCAAATCGTCTGCGACTTCAAGTCACTCCAGGGCAGAGACTCCGGAGCAATGGTCCGTTTTGGACAGCAGGACATGTCACCAAATACCAGGCGCAAAGACGTAAGCATTTGCCATCGTCATAGCCATTGATTGCTGATTTTATGTGTGACCATAGACATTGATGTTAGTGTCTGCTGACTGTCAGGATTTCTGGATTATGCTATGACATGTTTTTCCCACCGTGAACGTGGTCTTTAAAATTCTGCTCAAATTGAAACCATGTGATGGCTAATAATAACAACTCATGGATAGTGACATTTTTATATTTTTCAAGGGCCACCTGGTATGACCAGAGGAACAAAAGACCCACCTTGGCCCGAGTGGCGCAGCGGTCTAAGGCACTGCGTCTCAGTGCAAGCGGCGTCACTACAGTCCCTGAATAGAATCCAGGCTGAATCACATTAGGCCGTAATTGGGAGTCCAATAGGGCGGTGCACAGCTGACTGGTGTGTTTACGGGAATATTCAATCTCTCCCTATCCCAGTCTGCTGTCCCCACATGCTTCAAGATGGCCACCATTGTTCCTGTACCCAAGAAGGCAAAGGTGACTGAACTTAATGACTATCGCCCTGTAGCACTCACCTCTGTCATCATGAAGTGCTTTGAGAGATAGGCCAAGAATTATATCACCTCTACCTTACCTGCCACCCTAGACCCACTTCAATTTGCTTACCGCCCCAATAGATCCACAGACGATGCAATCGCCATCACTCTGCACACTGCCCGATCCCATCTGGACAAGAGGATTCCATATGTAAGAATGCTGTTTAGTGACTATAGCTCAGCATTCAACACCATAGTACCCTCTAAGCACATCATTAAGCTCATGGCCCTGGGTCTGAACCCCGCCCTGTGCAACTAGGTCCTGGACTTCCTGATGGGCCGCCTCCAGGTGGTGACGGTAGGAAACATCACCTCCACTCCGCTGATCCTCAACACTGGGGCCCCACAAGGATGCGTGCTCAGCCCCCTCCTGTACTCCCCGCCTCCAACTCAATCATCAAGTTTGCAGAAGACACAACAGTAGGATGCTTAATTACCAACGATGACGAGACAGCCTACAGGGAGGAGGTGAGGGCTCTGGGAGTGTGGTGCCAGGAATATAACCTCTCACTCAACGTCAACAAAACAAAGGAGATGATCGTGGACTTCAGGAAACAGCAGAGGGTGCACCCCCCTATCTACATTGACGGGACCGCAGTGGAGAAGGTGGAAAGCTTCAAGTTCCTTGGCGTACACATTACTGAAATGGACCACACAGACAGACAGTGTGGTGAAGAAGGTGCAACAGAGCCTCATCAACCCTCACAAACTTTTACAGATGCACAATTGAAAGCATCCTGTCTGGCTGTATCACCACCTGGTACAGCAACTGCACTGACCGCAACCGCAAGGCTCTCCAGAAGGTGGTGCGGTCTGCCCAATGCATTACCGGGGGCAAACTACCCACCCTCCAGCACCCAATGTCACAGGAAGGCCAAAAAGATCATCAAGGACATCAACCACCCGAGCCACTGCCTGTTCCCCCCGCTGTCATCCAGAAGGCGAGGTCAGTACAGGTGCATCAAAGCTGGGACCGAGAGACTGAAAAACAGCTTCTATCTCAAGGACATCAGACTGGGCTCCAGAGTGGCGCAGCGGTCTAAGGCACGGCATCTCAGTGCAAGAGGCGTCACTGCAGTCCCTGATCCGGCCGTGATTGGGCTCACAATTGGCCCAGCATTGTCCGGGTTTGGCCGGGGTAGGCTGTCATTGTCAATAAGAATTTGTTCTTAACTGACTTGTCTAGTTAAATAAAATAAGAATAAATACAAATTAAACAGTCATCACTAGCCCATTAGAGGCTGCTGTCTATAATAGGCATAGACTAGAAATCACTGGCCACTTTAAGGAATGGAACACTAGTTACTTTAATAATGTTTACATATCTGGCATTACTCATTTCAAATGTATATACTGTTGTCTATACTTCTACGGTATATTAGTCACTTAATGTTTACATACCTTGCATTACTCATCTCATATGTATATACCTTATTCTATACTATTCTACTGTATCTTAATCTGTTCCGCTCTGACGTCGCTCGTCCATACATGTATACAGTCCTAATTCATTCCTACTTAGATTTGTGTGTATTGGGTATATGTTGTGTAATTTGTTAGATATTACTGCACTGTCAGAGCTAGAAGCACAAGCAGTTCGCTACACCCGCAATAACATCTGCTAATCACGTGTATGTGACCAATAAAATTTGATTTGAATTGGCCCAGCGTCATTAGGATTTGGCCGGGGTAGGCTGTCATTGTAAATAATAATGTGTTCTTCACTGACTTGCCTAGTTAAATAAAGGTTAAATAAAAATAAACCTATGAACCAGAGGAACAAAAGGCCCATCTGTTATGAACCTGAATTAAATGGCAATTCAATTATACATACAAGGGTCCATCAACATGCACAAACACCAGTCTCCATTTTATTTCACTATTTCATTTTCAGAGATACAGCATGAGAGAACACAATATGAATTAATTTACAAAAAGCCAAGAATTAGACCTATACATTTAGTGTGATGTGTGTGACCCAAGGAACAATCGGAGGGCATTCTCTGTGCTGGCATGAATAACCATTTGAGGTGTGAGTACATTGACTTGCGCAATGCACTCACAGACAAGAAGTGTGTTCTTAGGTTCATTCCTGTACTGGAGAGGGGAGATAAATAATACATTTAACGATTCAAAACAACCAGGTTGCTGCTTTCCATAATGTTGCACTCCAAATGATGATAACCCACATGTTTTTCTGCTTCCAAGACAAGAGAGTCTGTCTCCAGACACAGGTGTTCCAATGGAATCAGGTTTGGCTCTCTGTTACAACACAGTAACAACACAGTCATTATGAGGGGACTCAACGGGAACTATCAAAAATCATGTCTGGTTTTATCACACCATATGGCCGTTTCAGAGTTTTATGTTTTGCAGAAAATGCACACAGCATTTGGCAAAGTGAAAGCAGCCTTTAACCATTTTTTAAAACTTGAAACAAGAGCTTTGTATGCATATTCAAAGATCAAGGGGTTAGAAAATGTAAGGGATTTCTATAACAATGAGGACATACAGTACTGAGAGATTACTGGATTACTGCAGGTTAATGAACAACTATCGCTCACCTGTTCATTCCTGCAGAGACAGCTGGAGAGAAGGAGAAGAAGTACCCTGCCTGCACTTCTTCCACGGCCACTGATGGTTTCCCTGCAAAGTTGTGCATCGAAGCACAAGTGTTTTTTAGAAGGCCTTCTAAAAACACATTCATCACTTCAGCAGTCAGGCAGTCCTCTTATGCAATCCTGATTTTAATACACCCACACTGTTCTTTCAGAGTATCTATGGTGACCTTTGCAGCTGATTGGGAATGGATGTTCCTGCGTCACAGAGGAAATGCCCTCAACTTTGGTTACACAACAAGAAACGGTCAGGAGAAATATACTGGTTACAAATAATAACGCTCCGTAATATCCAGTTACAGTGAGACATTCCATGCAAAGCCTGTTCTTATCCCTGCCAAGGACACTGCTCATTGCACTTGCCCACAATCTGATAACATTCATGTAATGGCGTGTCTAGTACACATAGCAATATGGATCCACGATGAACTCACACTGGCAAAGCTCCTTGTACATTTGTATTTGCTTGTTGAAAACAGTCAACTGCTCTTATCTATCCTGAAAAGTGGGGGCATACCAAGGTGTGGAGTCAAGACCAATCTGTAATCAAAATAATGAAAAGAGACAGTTTAACAGACGAGGGTCAACAGAAAAATATCCGAACTGTCAATGATTCAGTCTATTGGCAAAACATAACCTCAGCACAAATCTGAAATGGGCACTGGGCAGTGCAAAGTAGGAAGGACCCTGCTTATTGTAAACCAGTTGAACAGTGGGTGGTTAGCCAAAGGTTTCCCAGCCCGTGCCAAAAGTCAGTCAGTCCCACACAAAAACACATGCTGGGAATGTTCAGCTAGAGCGCCCTGTCCCCACCAGCTTACTCTGCGCTGTTATTGAGACATTGTTGACTTTGTCCTAATACTTGCCTCTCTGGGCTCCACCAAATTAACATTGTGAAAAATGGTTTATGACAGACATGCATTCCTTCCAAAGCTCATGCAAAGGATATAGATCATTTAGGGTATCAGCAGGCAGGGTGAATTGTTAGTGATTTAAGAAGTTGTTCTGTGAGAGTTCACATACAGTTTAGCAAGCTGGAGCTCAGGCTTAATAAGTCTAATTTGTTTGCTTTACAGAAGTCACATCATCTTACAGTTTTTACACCAGAATATGACATGTACATTTAAGCATGGTGCAGGGCCAGACAGACCTGCTGCATAGGACTGGTGATCTGATAAGTGGCTTTTCCATGGAATTCTATGAGTAGGCCTACAGTACAGTATATTCGGAAAGTATTCAGACCCATTGACTTTTTCCACATTTTGTTAGCTTACAGCCTTATTCTAAAATGGGTTAAATAAAAAAAATGTCCTCATCAATCTACACACAATACCCCATAATGCAAAGTGAAAACAGGTTTAGACATTTTTGCAAATGTATTACAGATCAAAACAGAAATAGCTTATGCAAATAAGTATTCAGACCCTTTGTTTGAAGACCCAAAATTGAGCTCAGGTGCATCCTGTTTCCATTGATCATCCTTGAGATGTTTCTACAACTTGGAGTCCACCTGTGGTAAATTCAATTGATTGGAAATTATTTGGAAAGGCACACACCTGTCTATGTAAGGTCTCACAGTTGACAGTGCATGTCAGAGAAAAAAAACAAGCCATGAGGTCGAAGGAATTGTTTGTAGAGCTCCGAGACAGGATCGCATCGAGGCAAAGATCTGGGGAAGGGTACATTTCTGCAGCATTGAAGGTCCCCAAGAACAAAGTGACCTCCATTCTTAAATGGAAGAAGTTTGGAACCACCAAGAGCTGGCCACCAGGCCAAACTGAGCAATCGGTGGAGAAGGGCCCTGGTCAGGGAGGTGACCAAGAACCTGAGGGTCACTCTGACAGAGCTCCAGAGTTCCTCTGTGGTGATGGGCGAACCTTCCAGAAGGACAACCATCTCTACATCACTCCACCATTGTAGAGTGGCCAGATGGAAGACACTCCTAAGTAAAAGACACATGGCAGCCCACTTGGAGTTTGCCAAAAGGCACCTAAAGGACTCTCAGACCATGAGAAACAAGATTCTCTGGTCTGATGAAAGCAAGATTTAACTCTTTGGCCTGAAGTGGACGGGCGGGGGAGCAGAGGCGGACACCTAGGTCCGGCAGGTAGGTTCGATGAGGTCGTGGACTGACCCGGCATTCTGCGTCGAGGCTGATGTCCAGTGGGTCTGTTGGGGGTTCAACTCCGAGGTCAGGGAGCGGGACGATCCATACGGATATGGTGAAATGCCTGAATCATCTCTGGGTCGAGGATGTCCTGGTCGGGGACCCAGGACCGGCCTTCAGGCCCATATCCTTCAGGCCCAAGAGACACATGGAAGGACAAGGAGATTTTATACTGATGGGGTAACTGGAGGCGATACGTGACAGGGTTGATGCAATGGGTTATCTGGAAGGGACCAATGAAGCGAGGACAGAACTTTATGCAGGGGAGGCAGAGCCGGATGTCTCTGGTAGAGCCACACACGCTGTCCAGGGTGAAAGAGTGGCGTAGGTCGGCGGCATATGTTGTCAAAGCATTTCTGTCTATTAGAGGCTTCCTGCAGATGCCGGTGAGCGGTCTCCCATACACACTCACTATGCCGAAACCAGTCGTCGACAGCTGGGACAGTACCAGGCTCCACCTCCCAGGGAAATATGGGGGGTTGGTAACCAAGGACACACTGCAACGGAGTAAGGCGGAGGGATGAGTGAATGGGTGATTTCTGAGCATATTCGGCCCAGGCCATATACCGGCTCCAGTCGTGTGGCGAGGCAGAACATTGTTGGCGAAGGTACTTCCCTATTTATTGGTTCAGGTGTTCCGTCTGCCCATTGGTCTGGGGGTGGTACCCAGAGGAGAGGCTGAAGGCAACCTCCAGTCGGTCACAGAAGGCTCGTCACACCCGGGAGACAAACTGGGGCCGGCGGTCAGATGATGTCCTCTGGAATCCCATACAGACAGAATATCTGCTGGAACATACACTCTGCCAATTCCATGGCAAATGAGGAAGAGGAACCAGACACATTTTTGAAAAACGGTCTACTATGACAAGAATGGTGGTGTTACCAGAGGATTCAGGAAGGTCTGTGATGAAGTCAACAGCTACAGTTGAAGTCGGAAGTTTACATACACTCATGTTGGAGTCATTAAAACTAATTTTCAACCACTCCACAAATTTCTTGTTCACAAACTATAGTTTTGGCAAGTCGGTTAAGACATCTACTTTGTGCAAGTAATTTTTCCAACATTTGTTTACAGACAGATTATTTCACTTATAATTCACTGTATCACAATTCCAATGGGTCAGAAGTTTACATACACTAACTTGACTGTCCCTTTAAACAGTTTGGAAAATGGCCATCAATGACACGGGGAGGAGGGCTGGGCCTGGAAACAGAAGAAGGGGGAGACACAGGCTTAATCCTAGACACATAGAAAGTAGGGTGAATATGGGGTAACAAAAGACGAACAGCAGTGAGGCTAATGACTCTAGAGATGGGGGACGGGCCGATGAAATGGGGGGAAAGTATGTGGGACTCCACCCAGAGGGGCAGGTCCCGGGTGGAGAGCCATACTCTCTGCCCGAGCCGATAGCATGGAGCAGGGGTCCGGTGGCAATCCGCTTGTTGCCTATACCTGGAAGTGGTATTCAACAGAGCGGCCCGGGCTCTCTTCCAGGTACGGCGACAGCGGCGGATGAACATCTGGGCAGAGGGATTGCTGACTTCCTCCTCTTGTTTGGGGAAGAGCGGAGGCTGATATCCCAAGGAACACCCGAAGGGCGAGAAACCAGTGGAAGAGCAAGGAAGGGTGTTGCAGGAGTACTCAACCCATACCAGTTGCTGACTCCAGGTAGTAGGGTTGGCGGCGACTAGGCAGTGAAGTCCTGGTTGGCTTGTTCCGACTGCCCTTGTTCCGACTGGCCATTGGACTGGGGGTAGAATCCGGAGGACAGGCTGGCCGACGAACAAATGGTGGGAAAGATGGTCTCGGGCTTTGGGTTGGTAGCCGTGCGGCAAGAAAGAGCATCCGGCTTGACGTTCTTGGATCCCGGCCGGTAGGAGAGGGAAGAGTTGAACTGGGTAAAAAGTATGGCCCATCTCGCTTGCCTGGAGTTGAGGCGCTTGGCGGGGCGGAGATACTCCAGGTTTTTGTAGTCGTCCACAAAATGAACGGATGTTCTGCCCCTTCTTGCCAGTGCCTCCATTCCTCCAACACCATCTTCACCGCGAGAAGCTCCCGATTCCCCACATCGTTGTTCCTCTCCATGGCATTGAGGCAGTGGGAGAAGAAGGCGCGGGGATGCAGCTTAAGGTCCAGGGCAGAACGTTGGGACCGGACAGCCCCCACTCCGACATTCGAAGCATTGGCCTCCACCACGAACTGACGGGAAGGGTCAGGATGAACCAGGATAGGAGCAGTGTTGAAGCGGTGGTTAAGGGCTCGAAACGCCCGGTCAGCCCGGTCAGTGGAGCAGGTGTTCTTGGGGAGAGCGGGAGAAGATGAGGATGTCATCAATGTAAATGAAGACGAACCGGTTCACATGTCATTCACCAGAGCCTGGACACGGCAGGGGCGTTGGTGAGGCCAAAGGGCATGACCAGCTGTTCGTAGTGGCCGCTGGCAGTGTTGAAGGCGGTCTTCCACTCGTATCCACCCCAGGTGGTAGGTGTTTTGTAGATCCAGCTTGGAGAAAACAGTGGCCCCCTGGAGCGGGTCGAAGGCTGAGGAAATGAGTGGTAGTGGATAACGGTTCTTCAAAGTAATGTCATTAAGTCCTCGGTAGTCAATGCACGTGCGCAGGGTCTTGTCCTTTTTTTCCATGAAGAAGAACCCTGCGCCAGCAGGAGAGGAAGAGGGACAGATAAATCCTGTAGCTAGGGATTCAAGCCCCCAGGAAGACGTCTCGGGGCAGGTTGCACCAACTTCAGACAATGGGCGTGGCAGATCAGACTCCAGCCCATGATTGCATCCGTACACCAGTTACGGGGTAACCCAACATATGGCTCGAAAGCCAGTGTGGCATCCAAAAAGCTCTCATCGGCCCCAGAGTCAATGAGGACACGAAGAGATTTGGACTGGTCTCCCCGCAGCAGAATGACATGAAAAGGGGTGCGAGTAAGAGAAGCAGAAAGGTTCTCCATACGGCCCGCCAGAGTACTCGCTCCTACCGGTGAGCCTGGTCTTTTACCGGGCAAGAGGACACAAAATGACCAAAAGTCCCGTAATACAGACAGCTCCTTGTGTTGGTCCTGTGTTGCCGTTCCGCTGGCGACAGCCCAGCTCTGCCTAGTTGCATAGGCTTGGAAACAGCGTGATGAGGTAGGCTTTCTTGGAGCAATGTGAGGGGAAAGAGGAGGTCTGAAACTCGAAAATGAGGCCACACTGGGCTAAAAACGCCCAACAGTTGCTCGGCTCTCCATTAAAGCGCTCCGGGGGAGGTAAACGGGGCTCCCAGGAAGGTACAGGGGCTGGTGGGGTGGCACTGCTAACCCCCAAGTTACAGAGGGGCGGTGGGGTTACCACCCTGGCAGGCTGCCCCCTAGACAACTCGCAGAACTGCTCCAGCAGCATGTCCAACGCCCGGTCATGGCTCTCAGCCAACATTGGGACCCCCTCCATAAGACCCCGAAGCAATTCCTTGTGCCTACCAATTGAGGCTCCTTGGGAGGAAATAATATTGCGCAACTGGTCTGGGTCTGCTGGGTCAGTAATGGCTAGTTCATACTATCAGGTATGAAGGTAAGACCCAGGTGCAGACAACGTCGAATTAACAATGGTTTAATAATCCAACAGGGGCAGGCAATAGACAGGTCAAGGCAGGCAGGGCAGTAAACCAGAGGTGGGGCAAAGGTACTGGACAGCAGGCAGTCTCAGGGTAGGCAGAGGTCAATAATCCAGAGGTGAGGCAAAGGTACAGGTTGGCAGGCAGAGTGGTCAGGCAGGTGGGCTCAGAGTCAGGAGAGGCAAGTGTCAAAACCAGAAGGGTGAGAAAAAGAGACTAGGAAAAGCTGGAGCTGAGACAAAAACGCTGGTTGACTTGACAAACAAGACAAACTGGCAACAGGGGGAGGGGCAATGCAAATAGTCTGGGTACCCATTTGATTAGCTGTTCAGGAGTCTTATGGCTTGGGGGTAGAAGCTATTTAGGAGCCTCTTGGACCTAGACTTGGCGCTCCGGTACCACTTGTCGTGCGGTAGCAGAGAGAACAGTCTGTGACTAGGGTGGCTGGAGTCTTTGACAATTTTAAGGGCCATCCTCTGACACCGCCTGGTATAGAGGTCCTGGATGGCAGGAAGCTTGGCCCCGGAGATGTACTGGGCCGTATGCACTACCCTCTGTAGTGCCTTGCGGTCGGAGGTCGCAGCTATGCTCCCATTACACCCTCTTCTATCCAACATAAGTGTATGTTTCATATATGACCACGGTTGAGAGTGACTGGTGACAGATGTGTCTGCTGTAAAGTCTCTCCAGGTGGTGCATCAGAGGGCTAAGGGCCTGAGACAGGTGCTGAACATGCGTCCCACAACCAAGTCCCTGGAGGTGTTTGGGGAGGTGTTCAGCAGCAGGCCCAACAGAGAGGACAAGACAGCTAGGAGGACCAGACCACCCATCAAGAGAGCCATAGAGCAGGCAGAGCTCAGGAACAACTATGCTCCTATTTGTGCAGGAACAACTATGTTCCTATTGTGATTGGAAGGATGCAATACTGTAGTATTTATCAACGGTGATGGGGTTTATGTTCGCAGAAGTCTGTGATACAATATCGCCCTCACGTGGTGGATAACGGGAACTGCATACTGTATGTACAATGTATACACCTCTATAGAATCACTTTTTAAAACAGTCCCCTTTTTTGCTTGGGTATTATTTTTTATACAACATTTGTCACGGCTTTGAGGTCATCCTCAGTTGTAGGTTTATGAGAATATAAGAATACAGCCGGATTGAACATAACATTTAAAAATGTTAAACTTTCTGAAACATTGTGGGAACGAGCATCTGGTCCTAAAATGTAAAGAAAATGTATAAAGCATGTTGATTTGAATAAAAAAAACTAAATCTATTTTAAACATTTTAACAAGCACTTTTAAAAACAAATAAAGTATGTGCTGCTTTGCTCTTGTCCCAACGCTCAAAGGGCGTCACACACTATTTAGCACGTGATTTAAAATAAATATTGGCGTCTTCAATGAAGCTGCAAGTGCACTTTGAACAAGTGAAACTCTTTGTCTCTTGCATGCAAATCCGTATCACTTTTGTAGACTCTATATCTTGGAACTTGCTACCTGAAATAAAACGTTCAAAGGCGACTTGTTTAAAAAAAATATATATATTTTAAATAATCGATATAGGCTAAACTTATTATTGCGTCTGGGATGTCTGACTGCGATATTTCTCGCAGCTTTTTGCAAATCAATGATCAAAGCAGTTTTATGCTTCAAAGATGCGAGGTAAGTGTCAAATACACAAAAATAGTAGGCTAAAGTTGAATGGTTTATACAATTATTCCTTTGTTGATTGTTTTGTCACTCTATCACTGACAAATGGAATCGTAATCCGCGTCATTGTGTTGGATGACCACACAAAGCTTAATCAGGGAGGGAGTAGCAGCGTTGTGTGATATTCTGACTGACATGCAATGTGGCATTCTGTACCTCTGCTGCAGAGCTCTGGTGATGAAGATGATGACTGGAGACTTAAAAGAAGGGAAAATAACAGGGTGGCAGCACAAAAGAGCCGAAACAGACAGACACAGAGAGCAGATGAGCTGCATAAGGTGGGTCTGTACGTGCGTAACAGACTCCTTATCGTCACACAACTATCTTGGCATAGTCTAACCTTTTCTCTTATATGACAGGAATAACACAACTATCAATGTCACACGTATTCTCTGAATCAAGTGGATTCAACTTGTATTCTACTCTACTAGTAAGATTATAAAGTAACTGAGCCCAGTTGTCCCGTACAGGCATATGAGTGTCTGGATCAGAAGAACAGGCTGCTGAAGAAGGAGGTACAGTTTCTGTCTGAGGAGCAAATGCGTCTGACTGAGGCCCTCAAGGCCCATGAGCCTCTCTGTCTAATCAGGCACTGTGTTCCCACCCTGGGGTCAGGGCCCAGGGATGTAGGGGTCCTCTCCAGTCTGCCCAGATAGCCACCATACCATGCAAAGGTCACAGAGACAAACCAACATGGGATACTTGTAAACAGAGTTAACAGGTCAGATCACGCATGTCCTCCTCTGTCCTTTGTACTCTCTGTGTCAATTAGATTTGTATAGCTTGAATCAAGTTGTAATCAAATAATTATAGGTTGAAGTAATGAGCTTTGTTTCAGATGTTCAAATTGCTTGTCCTGTTTAAAATGTGTTGTGTAATAAATTGCAAATACATTGCATATCCCTCTCCCATGAGACCATCTCCCTTTCAGTCTGATAAATGTGGTTACCGCACCTTTAATCACTTGTGTTTTTGAACTGGTGTTCCTGTATCTGGGTTTGGCCATGTGGGAACTTCTCCTTTACCAGAAACAATAAACCATAAACCATTTTTTTTTGGGGGGGGGGGGGGTTCCTTATTCCCTACTCTAAAATAGGTTATACACTGGCTATTACTAATGTATTTATGAATTTCAACATTTAATTGATCAATTAGATAATCAAATCACTTAATCCAAATATCAGAAGTAGAGTAATATTACACTATTTTGGTTAACTCATGTTATTACATTGTTGAGGTTACCCACTCTCTCTTCCCTATAATGTGGGTAAACACTCACTAACCTCACGCCTTCTCAAACATAAAAAAAAAGTGTGATGTTGAATAATGTTGCATTCTGGTCAACGTCAATGATCTACAGTACGTTATAGTCTATCTTGATCACATGACTGCAGGCTTCTCTCCAACGCTATTATGGATGGATGTACACATTCCCAGTAGTCTAGTATTTTGCAAGGCTGTTTCTAAGAAATGCAGGCTGACCAATGAGAGAAGCGAAAGTCTCTCCAGCCACACAGGCAGTGCTTTTCATGCCAGAGGAATCTATTGACTTCAGTGTACTGTATTTGAGGGAGATTGTGGTGATTATCACAAAGCCTTTTGTGTGGATCGCTCTTTTCAAAAATGGTTTATTTCCCACATTTAAGGAACACACACTTGTTAGTCATTTTCTCTTCTAACTTTCAAATGAGCACAGATTGCTTGGACATAAACAACACAGGTTACTACTTTCAGTTCCATCCAGGAGATATTGGGGCATCATGTGGTATTTCACATAACATGCTCTTCTGTACGAATATTAGTTTACACATTCAGGTTAACATGACTTCACTTTCAGTATAAGTCAGTGTGTAGCCTTACTGGAAAATCACATCACATCACATCACATCACTTCACTTCACTTCCTTCTCCTTCATTTTATTTTATTTTATTTTACCTTTACTTAACTAGGCAAGTCAGTTAAGAACAAATTCTTATTTTCAATGACGGCCTAGGAACAGCCTGTTCAGCTCGGGGGTTTGAACTTGCAACCTTCCGGTTATTAGTCCAACGCTCTAACCACTAGGCTACCCTGCCTCCCCATTGGCAGGTATACAATAGATACCCTACATTCAAATGAAAAAATATGAATGTTAACAGCATAAAAACAGCATACTTTTTAAAAGAAATGATCATCATTGTCTGTGTGTGCCCCATGGCTGTCAGATTTGGTAAACTAGTAATTTTACTGCACTCTAGTGACTGAACCATGAGAGACAAATATTTCACATTTACATTATGATGCATTCCCTGTCCCTTGTTGTTCTTGTGTAAATGTATGGGGCATGAACTTTCAGAGGAACTGAAACATGTTTTTGTGGAATATACTGTGTCAAGTTGAGAAGTTGTGGTGGAGGAAGACATTTTGTTTGCCAATGAATATTCTAGATGCGTAGCTCTGGCATATGGAATGCCCAGTGTGACATATCCTCAATCTTTGTTCCTTCGCTGCAACTCAGGAGAGTACAGACTCGGGAGAGATGAAGGTCGAGAGCCATGCGTCCTCCGAAACACGACCCTGCCAAGCCGCATTGCTTCTTGACTGACACACTGCTCGCTTAACCCGGAAGCTAGCCTCACCAATATGTTGGAGGAAACACTGTACAGTGAGCGTGCATACGCCCAGCAGGCCACAGGAGTTGCTAGAGCGCGATGGGACAAGGACATCCTGGCCAGCCAAACCATCCCCTAACCCGGATGACACTGGGCAAATGGGTCTCCTGGTCCCGGCCGGCTGCGACACAGCGTGGGATCGAACCCGGGTCTGTAGTGACACCTCAAGCACTGCGATGCAGTGCCTCACCCATTCATTTCAAAACCTTGTTGCTTCTAAAAGGACATAGGTACATATCCAGACTTTGCTGAAGCTGAACATCCATTCAAAACCAAGCATGACATTGTCAAAAGCACCAACAGTGGTTGGCAGGCCTAGCTTTTTGGGGGCCTGAAGCAAAATTGTATTGGGGAGCCCATCCACCTCAGGGGAAAAACATTTGAGTGGCCCCCCCTCTTGATGATGGAGAGAAAAATAGTTTAATTCTGCCATGGGGCGCAGAGAAAATTTTGCACATTTATAGCAAGTTTGTTGCAATTCTACATGTTTGGCCATGGGGGTTTTGCAATTTTATTACTAATTTAATGGATTTCTATTCATTTTGCCATGGGGCGGAGATAAAAATGATAATTTTTACAGCTAATTTCATGCAATTCTACACATTTTGCCATAGGGTGGAGAGAATTGTTTTTGCGGTCTACACATTTTGCCATGACTTATGCCATACTAATATGTTATCTGAGTGAGAGTGACTAACAAAATCAATGGGGCCCCTTGGAAGTACCCTTCATGCCTGGTCAATAATTCGGCCATGATTACAAGTTTAGATAGCTGACTAGACTAATTTACCAATATGAAGCTGGCATGGGCTAATTGAGTGACCGTCAGTAGCTAGGTTTCCATTCAATTGGCGACAGATTTTAATGCGAATATTCAAACATCTGTATAAAAACACTATACACATTTTCCCACCAGAGATGTTTCCATCAAATGGACTTGTTTCAGGTAAAAGGCTGTGCGTGATGACAATAGTGCACATTAAAAAACAATTTGCGGTCAAATTCCCATGTACCGAATAAGTTAAATGAGTTTCCATCGCATTTTCAACTCTACTGAGTTGTGTTATATAGCGAGTTTTCCCATTTTGGTATTGGCACGTGTGCTCTAGCCAAGCATTGAAAATCATGTCACCAGAATAAGACCCTCAATATTTATTGGAAAGGAGTGTCAAGCTCATCAACCTTGAACTTTCACCATCTTGTGAAGTTCACAATTGATTTAATCTGCAGCCTAATAAACTGCATGCTTTCCCGACAAGTCATAGTGGGGGTACCATACAACATGTCATCTCGTGACTCCAAGTTTAGTTCGATATGATGGCTATTATATCAATATGTGCATAAAAGCTTTTCCACCAACATTTCTCACATAATTATTTTTACTGACAAAAAAAGATCCCACCTTGTTCAGAGTATTTTTGTTTTGCCTACGTTTGGAAAGTTTACTTAAAAATTTGCTGTTTCCATCAGGCCGGTCAAGATATTTTACATCCGACATGCACTTTACAGGCATAAAAAGGTGGAATGGAAACATTAGTTAGTTACTGACATAACTGCTGAAGCACATTTTTAAATTGCACCTTGTGTATTCTACTATTCTAACCTTCAACAGTAAATTGAGACACTGACTGATTCCTAAAACTAAATGGGAGCGACCACTTATGCCTGGGGCTGACCCTGGTGGTTGGCATTAAGCTGGAATTAAAACACAATGACACAACTCTGCAGGAGTGGAACTAACATTTCACAAGGGACCTACAATTGCTGTTGAGTGCATGCTGTTCTCATATGAATTTATTGCATAAATTTCCACATGAACTGAACATCATGATACTGTATGTCTGAGAAGCTTTCCTCATAGTACATTTCCTGTAAGGGCACAGTATGGTTTCTTGTCTTGCATCACCCAGAGCTTCATGACACAGTGTCAACCCCACTATGATGACTCTCATCTGACCCTGACAGAGAGAGGTCAGTTTATCAACAAACTGACACAGCTCAGAGGAGAATGGATATCTGGAATCGGGATTTATGACATAGATATTGATTTACAGAATCCATCAGTTCATGTGTGGATGCTTGTGGTTGTCCTGTACTACATAAGGAATCCCAGAAAACTTTAGATTAATTCAAATGTCACACCCATTTCATAATCTTGGAAGCAGGTCAGGATGTCAAGTAGGGCTCCCTATCATTGCATGAATTGCAATGTTGAGACAATTCACATTTCTGTAAGGGTTGCATCATTCCTGTTCTATATTTTGTAGAGCAACTCTGAGAGGCATTGCAAATGGTACTTGATGTAAATGTTTGATCATGTTTCATTATCTGTGGCATGAGAATGAGTTGAGTGCTGCAAGGCTGAAGGAACAGATATCATGATGGGATACAGTGCCTTCAGAAGGTATTCACACCCCTTGACTTTTCCACATTTTGTTGTATTACAGCCATCATTTTTAGATTTTTTTTTTGTCACTGGGCTACACACAATACCACATAATGTCAAAGTGGAATTATTGTTTGTAGAAATATTTACAAATGAATAAAAAATGAAAAGATGAAAGGTCTTGAATCAATAAATATTCAAACCTTTTGTTATGGCAAGCCCTAAATAAGTTCAGAAGTACACATAGTAAGTTGATTGGACTCACTGTGTAATATTAGAGATTAACATGTTTTTACCTCATCTCTGTACCCCACACATACAATTATCTGTAAGGAAGGTGACTTTAAAACTGACTTTAAAACAATTACAGAGTTTAATGGCTGTGATAGGAAGAAAACTGAGGATGGATCAACAACATTGTAGTTACTCCACAATACTAACCTAATTGACTGAGTAAAAAGAAGGAAGCCTGTACAGAATAAAAATATTCCAAAACATGGATTCTGTTTGCAGCAATTTTCAAGCATAGTGGTGGCTGCATCATGTTATGGGTATGGTTGTAATCATTAAGGATTGGGAAGTTTTTCAGGGTAAAAAATAAATGGAATGCAGCTAAGCACAGGCACAATCCTAGAGGAAAACCTGATTCAGTCTGCTTTCCACCAGCCACTGGGAGATTAATTCACCTTTAATTCAGGCTTTGGACTGCGGATCATCGCCAGATGCCCCGGACTGGGGACCATCGCCGGGGACTGTCGCCGGAGGTTCCAGACTGTGGACCGTCGGTGGAGGTTCCGGACTGTGGACCGTCGGTGGAGGTTCCGGACTGTGGACCGTCGGTGGAGGTTCCGGACTGTGGCCCGTCGGTGGAGGTTCCGGACTGTGGCCCGACGTTGGAGGTTCCAGACTGTGAAACGTCGTTGGAGGTTCCGGACTGTGAAACTGTCACCGGAAGCTCTGGACTGGGAACTGTCGCCGGAAGCTCTAGACTGTGGAGGCGCACTGGAGACCTGATGCGTGGGACCGGCACTGGTGGTACCGGGTTGAAGATACGCACCTCAGGGCGAGTGCGAGGAGCAGGCACAGGACGTACTGGACTGTGGAGGTGCACTGGAGGTGTGGTGCATTGGACCGGTACAGGTGGCACCGGGCTGAAGACACGCACCTTAGGGCGAGTGCAGGGAGCAGGCACAGGACGTACTGGACTGTGGAGGCGCACTTGAGATCTGGAGTGTAGAGCTGACACAATGCGTCCTGGCTGGATGCTCACTTGAGCCCGGCAAGTGCGGGGCGCTAGCACAGGACGCACTGGGCTGTGCAGAAGCACCGGAGACACAGTACGCAGAGACGGCGCAGGATATCCTGGTTCAAGGAGGTGTACTGGAGAACAGGAGCGCTGAGCCGGCACCATCCGTCCTGGCTGGATGCCCATTATAGCCAGGCAAATGCCAGGAGCTAGAATAGAGCGCACCGTGCTATGAATGCAAACTGGAGACACCATGCGCATCACTGCGTAACACAGTGTCTGATCAGTCACACGCTCCCCACGGTAAGCACGAGGAGTTGGCTCAGGTCTCCAACCTGACTCAGCCAATCTCCCCGTGTTCCCCCCAATTTGTTTTATGGGGCTGCCTCTCGTGCTTGTCTCGTTGGTACAACTCCTCGTAATATCGCCATTACGCTTTCGCTGCCTCGATCTCCTCCTTAGGACGGCGATACTCCCCAGCCTGCGTCCAGGGTCCTGCTCCATCCAGGATCTCCTCCCAGGTCCATTCCTCCTGACCATGCTGCTTGGTCCATTTGCGGTGGGATCTTCTGTCACGTTCGTTATAAGGATCCAACCAGGGCGCAGCGTGGTATGCATACATTCTTATTTATTTAAAGAATGAACACTGAACAAACTTACAAAACGAAACGCTATACAAACGAGTGCTGACAGGCAACTACACATAGACAAGATCCCAACAAACACCAAAGGGAAATGGCTACCTAAATATGATCCCCAATCAGAGATAACAATCAACAGCCGTCTCTGATTGGGAACCATATCAGGCCAACATAGAATTACATAAACCCCTAGACCTACAAAACCCTAGACATACAAAAACCCTAGACAATACAAAAACCCTTGACAATACAAAACTAGCGTATCCACCCTAGTCACACACTGACCTCAAATCAAATCAAATCAAATGTATTTATATAGCCCTTCGTACATCAGCTGATATCTCAATGTGCTGTACAGAAACCCAGCCTAAAACCCCAAACAGCAAGCAATGCAGGTGTAGAAGCACGTAACCAAAATATAAACCTAACCAAAATATAAAGAAAAGGTCAGGGTGGGCATGACACTTACCCAGAAAAACTCACAACTGTCCTCACCGCCACAGGTGATTCTAACATGTATTGTCTCAGGGGTTTGAATACTTATGTAAGAGATATATTAGTGTTTTATTTAACAAATTACAATAGAACATTAAAGAGCATTTTGTGTAGATCGTTGACAAAAATGACAATTAAATTCCACTTTATAACACACTTTTTTTTCTGAAGGCACTATACAGGATAATAACATACCTCAGCCTCTGCAAGAGAGAATGAAAACATCCTGTGTGGTGCTACACATATGAGAACATTACAGCACACAGACCTTTTCACCTCCCAACTTTCCCCAAATTCGAACTCTGGTGCCAAATAATGATCCAGTGCCTTTAATATGGTTAATCATTTGTTTAGATCATGATCCACTGTTCAGATTATGGAGATTTATCTCAGAGTGTGTTAAACTTCCTGTGTTTAGGGAAATGTGTCAGAGTAATCAGTTATCTAAGTATTATCCATGTTTCACAATCATGTTCTAGAGAAACACTGAAGAAGATTCTGTAGAAACACTACAGGAAAACCGCTGGACGGTCAGTAATTTGATCTACCGTAGCAGTCTGTGACAAGAATAAAGACGTCCCACAGTCTGGCTGCATTCTGGCTGTTATGAGTATTGAGTTACTCATGTGTAGTTATCAAAAACCACCATCAGAAAAATGGGATATGACTTTTTATGGAATATGGACCACAAAACGATGGGGTGGAGTGAGGGATACTTCTGTTCTGAGTGAAACATTATGTCACAGCCTATCTCATCAGATAACACCCACTGAACTATACTGAGCAGGCCAGGCACAGGAGAACACACTCTTCCAGTCTCTCCCCTGCCTGGCCTGCCCTCAGTATTATGAGTCTTCTGGAGGGAGACATGTCCTGGCTTGTCCTCAGATGAACGCCAACACAAATAATGTGCTAAGATGCTAAACATGTTCATGAATATTTGTTTTGCATCACAACTATGCAATGTCAATATACCAATGCCATTGAATACCCTGCCATTGAAAAAAAAATGTTTTAAATGTTGTGAATCCTTCCCCAGAAACAATAGAAAACAAAAACATTTGAAGTATATATATATTTATTAACAAAGTATCAAAGACAGAAAAATCAAAAGACAGAATAGAATTGAGTACTTAATTGGTTTCATCTTGTGGTTTTACCGGACTTGATACAATGTGATATTTCTCATTACACGAATACTTTTAGTGAACAATGTTTAAGTGAGAGAAGAAAATGGAAGGTGAAACAGAAAAACAAGACAAGTATTGAAGAACATAAAACAGGCGTGTCATCCTTCAAATGAAGTATTTCAGTAGTAAGCCCCCAGCCATGACTAGCATGCCTGTTTGAACACGAAACACTGAACTACACAAAAACAAATAAAACACATGGACGCCTGCGTCTCTCACCGTCTTCCTCTCAACCGTTTACTCACAAACACACACAGATAAACAGTACCTTACCATAAACCACACATGAATATAGAGACAAAAGCTACTATTGATCATAAAAATGTGTTGTATGCGCAATGAGCCTACCAAGAGGAAGTGGCAGCATAACCAATGGACTGAGGGGAGAGGGAAGGGGGTTGTTTGGCAGTGACTTGGTAATTGCAGCCAAACACTGAGGCAATTCATGTCATCTTCCAAGACTTCAAAGTGAGAACCTCAGACAAGCAGAGTGCTAAATAATTCCACTTAGATATCTAGCTACTTATACCTAGTGGTTCTATTTGATAAATCCAGCTTCAATAACACAAACAAACACCTTTTTGAAGACAATAGGGAGGTGTAAGTTGGTTTACATATATATATGTTATACAGTAAATACACACTTGTATACACGTGAACAAAATGTAATAGGAAACACACAAGCATAACTTCAACATTTCAGAGAAAATACGACAGATCACTACGAAATCAGGGTCTAGTCAGAATACACCAGCTTACAGAAATGTAATGACTGATTTTCAAGAAAAGAGTTCCGGGTCTAACAGTGCCATTGTCTGTCAGTAAGTTAAATGAAATGCTATCTAAGTGAATCAACATTACATGCACTCCCTATATTGTCCTCTTATTAGAGGGTTCCTGTGATATGAACTACACCTGTATCGTCTGAGTTAGTGGTAGTAGTAGCAGCTTCAGAGGTTTTTGTTAGGCTAGTCAAGGGGGAAGAAAGTGAGCTATAGCCAGAGCTAATACAGAATATATTCAATAACATCAAACACTTCATAGCCACGTATGCGAAAAACTTTCAATATGACAGTAATAACACAGCTATCAATGTCGCACACAGTACACAGCCATTAATATCTCTCCACGTGTATTGTGTGCCATAAAGATAGCTTATACAAGTAGTATTTTTCCTCAACAAGCATATATCTCAACTGACCAGTGAAATCATGTGCCTTTACCACTTTGACATCATGCTTTAGTACAAAAATAGAGAATCAGTAATTTACCTCAAATAAAATGGTAAAAGATTTAAGGAAACAATAAATACATTAGATGTATTTCTATGTTTTAGTGCTTTGACATTCGCCCTATGTGCCGGAACAGCCCAAGCCACCCTAGGTGGAACACGGGGTGTCCGTCCTTGTGCTGTCCTTCCTCTTATCACCAACCCAGCTGCAGTCACTATGTTGAGGAGCGGAACGTGTAAAGCTCCTTTGCTTTGATGGCCTGAAAGAGCCTTCACTTGATGCAGGTACAGAGTGCAGTAGCCAGGGGAAGGTGAGTGCTTGAGTGTGTAAGTAGTATCCTACTACCCCAGAGTGGGTGGATCAGAGATGGCCACAAGCGGTTGACACTGAGGTGTGGTGGTGATCAAGCTGACCCATCTGCAGGGTTCCATCCTTGATCTGCTGGATGAATAGGTTTCTCTCGTCCTCAGGGGTCTGGCCGTTCTGGGCCCGTACGATGCAGGTGGGCCGGTGGAGGTTCAACATGTAGACTAACTGCTGCTTCTGGTTCTTCAGCTCCTCAATCTGGGCCTTCAACTCACTGTTCACCAACTCTAGTTTCTCAGACTCCTGGAATAGTAGTTTGGTGAGATCCTGTTAACCATGTTGCTACATCTTTTGAATACTCAATTATGTTTAGTGTAATTGAGTTTGTATGCAAATAATTACATTGAGCCCTTACATAAAAAAGGGGAACCTCTACCCTTCACTTAAATCAGAAAAAAATTATGGGAGATTAAATAGAAAGTATCACTGAGGCACATTCATGAGGCTCTAACTTTATTTGAAAAACCTTTTGAATAAATAAAGATATTGAATAATAAAACACTGTCTGGCAGCCTCTGGGTAAAATGTATAATCTCTCTCCATCCCAATAAGGCTGTACTGCCCTTTAAAATACATATTGAACTTACCTTTAGCAGACAATCCGTTTTTTCCTTCTTCTTATTCCTACATTTGGCAGCAGCTACTTTGTTTCTTTCTCGTCTTCTTTTCCTCCTCTCGCTTTCCTCCGGGGTCGCCTGATAAACACACATTGGGAAAAAGAAAAACCTCGAATAACAGCACCAAACTAGTGTGTGCTAAAATGTGTCGGTAAACATGTAATTACAGTGTTCTGTATAGCTACGAATTAATTTACCACCGTCTCACACAATTCGGTGAAAACATAGGCCTATACAAAAAAAGCCCCTATAAGATTTATTACTATGTAAGAATTACTATTGGCTTTGTGCGGGCCAACAAATAGCTGAAAACGAGGAGATATTACAGTACGCGGCTAATGTCGACATCCTTACCAGTCTCTTGACACTTGTGGCTTCTGACGGTCTGTCTGAACTTGAGCTTGCACAGTCGCTCATGATATCGGTACTCAGTCCGTTGGACAGCCGCCTGTGCTGGATAGCGTAGCGCAACTCCTCCTTTACCAGGGGAGTGAAGTTGGTGAAGTCCTCGAGCGTGAGTGTTCCAGGTGGGGACAGGCAGGGCACAAAGGCTGACGCGCTGATCTCGGACAGGCTGAATCCCTGATGCTGAAGCATCATTATGAACAACTGAAACAAAAAGTGGTGCTCTGTCACGTAACGCGTACTAAAATCGAAACAAAAGCAAGACAACAACCCTTGGACACTGGACTGAATAGAACGTCAGATAAGCAGCAACATCTTGACAAGTGAGCAAGACGATTAATAAAAGCTTATAGAAAAGGTGTATTCACGTCAAAAAATATAGTTTCTTGCAAATGTGTACCATTGGAATATTTTATAGGCCTACAAAAGAACGCTAGCGTGTTCTCTGTTATGGGTGTGATACCTTAGAGGCTACGTCGCTACAATTCCACCAGACACAGCAGTTAAAGTTTTCTACATTGTAGCCCAACATGCCAACAATGTAACCCAACAATGTAACAATACCGGCAAATACATCCCTGTTAAACAATGTAACAATGCGTGTCACTTTTAAGGACAGTAAATGTAACATCTACCCAGTCGTCGGGTAAGTACAGTTCATTTATAATTCAAGTTTCAAAATAACTAATAAGACAAATATAAATAAACTCTAGTTTAATTCACAAAAACAAAAGTTACGAGTAGCCTAAGAATTGTGCATTTAAACCCGTTTTCTTTATGAATGGACATCGGTCCGTCTTAAACTATGCAACATTTTGGCTGTTGTGGGCACCCTAGGCGGATCTTCTGACACTTCGATCCAACACCGGAAGAAACCTCTTATTAAGAAAATAGACCTACCTGATTATGTTTTCAGTGAATAAATTGTGTTAGACGTTGAAAGGCATTTATTCGGCTCCTGGGTTTGAGACTCTTCTGTTCTGTTAAGAAAGTTACAGTTGTCGACTGAGCGTTGCATCACCCCTTTTTATAGTGGACTCTTCGGCATTTACTAGTTGGTGGGCTGGTCGTGGTGACGTCATCCTATTTATAGCACTGTGGAAGCTTAGTTGCGATGATGCAATCCAGCAACCCTTTGTAGCACACCATAAAAGGGCAGGCTCAACCCCCTTTACTCACAAGGAATTTAAGTCGTAACATTTCATACTAATGAGCAAATACAGACGTAATAGTTGAATGATCTGAAGTGTTTTTTTGTCTATGTAAAAAAAAAAAATGTTGTTAAAGGTGTTACATACCTTCAGCGAGGGGCTTGCCCCTCTCCCTGTTAACATATCAGTCATATCATCTCTAGCATTCAGTGCAAGGGTATGTCTCGGCTACTAGCAAAAATAATAATAACAGTAATAATAATAATAAAACCTAGTTTATCAGGGAGCTTCCATGAAGTAGCATATTGCTTCTGAATTTAGCTTCTGAATGAAGTAAATGTATATTGAACTACAGTAATATTTTCAAAATAAGGATTTGCCTTTCAAGGTAGTGTAATTTTTTTTGTTTTGTTTGTGTGCTGTGTGTTGCTTTTGGATGTTATGTATTACTTATACCTATACCTTACTTAGATTATTGAAATATTATAGTTGTAGAGGTCATATCTGATGTTAATTACACGTTTATTACATAGTTATTCATTTAAGTGAATTACACATCTTGAATGCTATGGGTGGCCAGGTGTAAGGACTTTATATATATATATATATATATATATATCATGCATGAGCTATGGTCTCAATCTTACAGAGGACAGTTCATTTAGGTCTCATGGAAAAACTGATATTTGGAGGACTTGATAACAGGCATAAAATCCCCACTATCCATTCCATGGTATCTTTGTTTGATTCCAAAACAAGATTAAACTGATAGGAAACTGTGGCAAACCATGCTAGTGAGACTGAAGTAATATAGGGTTCACTGCTTTCATTTCTTAGTTGGAAAATATTTCAGTTGTGGGTACACATAGATCAGTGTTAGTTTCTTGGGCTAGTTAAACGTTTTACTTTATATATTTATATATAAGATATAAACTTCTAAGTCATAATTGCATTTCAAGAGGTTTCAATATTTTTGCGAGGGGGCAAGGTAAGTTTTAGTTTTATTGTGTTTTGTATGTCATAAACATAAAGTGAGGATGGATGAAGAGATTTTCAAATTATATTTTAAAATATGAAATAGCTTTTGAAATCTTGATAATTGTTCATAGGTACTGGTGGCTCACTTGAAAGTGTTTCACTATAGTTTTGCCTCTGTTCAAGCTGTGCTGGCCTCTGGGAGAATGGTGGTTGGGAGTGTGGAGTAAGCGAGTACTGCATTCCTCTAGTTGATGTGAAGTGCGGCTTTCTGATGATAGTCAGGTCAGCCAGTCTCTCCCTGGAAAGGCAGCATGTTTAGGTTTAACCAACACCTCAAAGTACATTTGAAGAGTGATTCTTCATACCAAAATGTATTGATTTGATTGACTTTATCTGGTGATGAGATCATTGGGACCTTTGTGTGTCATGGTTATTTGAGTGTTGTTGATATATGTTTTATACCCTCTCAGAAAGTTCAAGGCATATAAACAGTTACGCTGAGCCAAAGACCATGAGCAGTTTTCCAAACATACAACATCACCCAATGCATCTAGACAGCCTGGACTCCCAAGATATAATCACGTCATAGTATTTTACGTCTCACCATACGTATTCAGACAGGTGTTTCAAAGGTCTAGGGTCATGCCCGACCCTCAAAAAGATGTTGGGTCTGTGATACATCACATACTAACCCCACTTGCTATTTATACTGTATGATAAAATCTTACTTGCTATATCATTTAATGACTCTCAATTAAATATGACAATAGAAAATGTTGAATTAATGTTTTGTTCCTCATGGTTTATGAAGACATTTTACTTCCTTAAGTTATGTCCTCTTATTCATCAATTTAGACGTTTCTGGAAAAGGCAGGATGTTTTGTCATTTTGCCACACTTTAGCCTCTTCTTGTTATGAGCTGTGACCACAGTTTGTGGACCGTGTGAAAAGCAAGCAGGACTAGTCGGTCACAAAGTTTCATTAAGCATGAAACACACAGGCATCTCTCCGGGCTGTTTCTGATTCCCTAAATCTCTTTAGCAAATGATGGAGAGAGGCTAAACATTAACTCATGTTGTGCAACTATAAATGTCCATCCATCATGACAAAGCAAATTGATTTACTAAACTTTTGTCCGTACAAGTTTATGGCTTGCTGGTTTACTTCCACAAAACGTTGATGTTTGTTACTTATTTAATTTAACTAGTCAAGTCAGTTAAGAACAAATTATTATTTACAATGATGGCCTACCCCAGGCAAACCCTAACCCGGACAAAGCTGGGCCAATTGTGCACAGTCCTATGGGACTCCCAATCATGGCCAGTTGTGATACAGCCTGGAATCAAACCAGGGTCTGTAGTGATGCATCTAGCACTGAGGTGCACTGCCTTAGTCTGCTGTGCCACTAGGGAGCCTTGGGCAGATACATTGGGATACCAATCATTATGCTGTTGTGTCAAGCCACATTTTACAGGAGAGTTTGGAAAGTTTAGGTTGAGTAAGTTGATAAGTTGTTTTGCAAGATAACAAATCAATTCCATACAGCCTGTCAGGATTTGTTGAATTTTCATGTATTTTATTATACATTTATATTCTATTCTGTTTGTTTATTCAATAGGGGTAATATGTAGACTATTTTGGCTATACATTTACATGTTTTGCCCTTAATTTTGTTTCATTATAGGATACTTTCACTATTTATTTTGTTGTGGCATCACTTTAACTTGTATTTCGTCATGTGACAGCTACAATAGACGTTCCAATGTTTATACTCCATAGTGATATACCCTACATAACATAACATGGTTCTCCCTACTTGAAAAAACGTCGATACTTGTTGATTCTGACAAGGAGCAGAATACGTAATCGTTTCCGGGAAGTGAAGTGGCCAACTCACCCTGCCTTTAGCATTATAGGCAACCAGCTGGAATGTGGGAAAGCGAATCAGAGAAAAGGTAGAAATAATTTTAACTAGGTTCGAGGGGTAGGCAGTCAGGCTATACAAGAAGCACTTTCGATCCGAGTGAATCACCACCACATTCCCGTAAGGTGCAGAACATTAGTCATGAACTGCAATCCACCTGCACCGAGAAACACTCCAATCTAAAAAAGTATGTAATATTACTATTCAGCATTAACGTCGAAATACAAACATTTAACACAAATTGTAGGGTCTCGTTTTTCAGTAGCCAGAATTCACTGATGCAGTCAGCCATGATTGTTTGGAACCTGTTTGTGAACATTTGCTGAAGAAATAGGCAAACATAATCAACAATATAAAGATAAATGAATGAATTAGGAGCAATAGTAGTAGTACTAATATAAATAACAATAATACATGTATTACATAATAATATTTAAACAACCATTGAATATTTGAATATATTATATTAATTATTATTAATGTTATTAGTCAACAATATTAAACCATAGCATTGTTGTAGGGCTAATGCCACCATATTTATTAAGAGGGGCTTCAGAAGTGTCTTCATTTCGTTTTTCTCCTTTATAGAATGTGTTGACATGCCTCTTGGTCCATCATGGCTGGTTAGTTGATAGTTATCTAGTGTTGCTGAGGCCATAACCCATGAGGTGTCTTAATGAGTATAGTGAACAGTGAGTGTCAGAGAATTCCCCAGATAATTTGATACATACAGTATGAGATCTAGGGAAACCCTAGCGGATATTCAGAGACATTGTTCAAGGCCTCAGTTTTACGAGGCCCTAATTTAGGATGGTCTTTAATATAAATATTAAAGGATGGTTAGCAGTAACTTCCCTCTGTTACAAAGGTCACTGAAATCAGGAACTAACATGCACTGCCCTTCATCGCAACCACTATTACAGCTAAAAGGATCCTGTGAGCAATGGCTGGCAAAGGTGAGGGCAAAAATTAGTCTAGATGTAAATAGGCTCAGTGACACTCGGTGACGATGCACTTTCACAAAGCCAAAGATGGCGAGATGAGCTCACTACGTTCAAGACGTTGACTGACACGGTAGCCTTTAAATAATCGTTTGTAGCTTTCTCAACACTGTACATTGGCATCGCGCATGGACGGCAGAAGTCATAGTTATTAATAAAGCAAGCCCCAGTTAAATCAGTACTACATCCTCTAGTGCGCTCACCCTTGAACGCAGCCCAGATCCCAGCCCTGTGTTTGTGTTTACCCGGCTGCAGCCATAGCAACACCCTCCCACTCAATGGACTTTCATCCTAGGCATGCAGACAGACAGGGCAGGCAGCAGAGGGCAAGCCGCGACTAGGATTCCCAAGCCCTTCACAGGCCCTGACCTCATTTCCTTTTGCAGCTAGGCTCCCTGCATTGTATTATTTCAGTGTAATTTGTAGACTGGTTAACATGAACTTGGCAAAACTTTCTTCACACGCAGCGCCAGTACTGTAGCTTGTTTACCTGGAAGCAGTGGATAAGTTGCAGAATCAGGGGTGAGAGCTAATGTCAGCTAAAAAGGCTGTACACTACCGTTTGGGGTGTCTTAGAAATGTCCTTGTTTTTGAAAGAAAAGCTATTTTTTTGTCCATTAAAATAACATCAAATTGATCAGAAATACTGTGTAGACATTGTTAATGTTGTAAATGACTATTGTAGCTGGAAATGGCTGTTTTAATGGAATATCTACATAGGCGTACAGAAGCCCATTTTCAGTAACCATCCCTCCTGTGTTCCAATGGCACGTTGTGTTAGCTAATCCAAGTTTATAATTTTAAAAGGCTAGACGCTTCACAAGTCCTCAACTGGTAGCTTCAACTTTGCCAAGAAGGCCAGCATGCCGGAGTCGCCTCTTCACTGTTGACGTTGTGACTGGTGTTTTGCAGGTACTATTTAACCTCGAGTGTAGGGGGCAGTATTTTGATGTTTGGATGAAAAACGTACCCAAATGAAACTGCCTATTTCTCGGGCCCAGAATTTAGAATATGCATATAATTGTCAGATTAGGATAGACAACACTCTAACGTTTCCAAAACTGTCAAAATATTGTCTGTGAGTATAACAGAACTGATATTGCAGGCGAAAACCTGAGGAAAATCCAATCAGGAAGTGCTGTTTTTCCTGAAACCTTTCGGTTCTATTGCATGCCTTCCCTCCATTTAAAGGGATATCAACCAGATTCCTTTTCCTATGGCTTCCACATGGTGTGAACAGTCTTCAGACAGTTTCAGGCTTTTATTCTGAAAAATTAGCGAGAAAGATCACACCGCGTCATTGGCTGAGTGCCAGCAGAGTTTTGCATGCGTGAGCAGCTTGGAGCAGACATTTTCTCTCTCGCTCCTATTGAAAAAGCTACGGTCCGGTTGAAATATTATCGATTATTTATTGTAAAAACTACCTGAGGATTTATTATAAAAAACATTTGACATGTTTCTACGAACTTTACAGATACTATTTGGAATTTGTCTGCCCCATCGTGACCGCTCGAGCCTGTGGATTTCTGAACATAACTCACCAACAAAATGGAGGTTTTTGGATTTAAAAATAATCTTTATGGAACAAAAGCAACATTTATTGTGTAACTGGGAGTCTCGTGAGTGCAAACATCCGAAGATCAAAGGTAAGCGATTCATTTTTATTGCTTTTCTGACTTTCGTGACTAATCTACTTTGCTGCTAGGTGTTTGTAATGTTTTGTCTACTGAGAGCTATCCTCACATAAACGCTTGGATAGCTTTCGCCGAAAAGCTTTTTTGAAATCTGACCAGCCTGGTGGATTAACAAACTAAGCTGTGTTTTGCTAAATTGCACTTGTGATTTCATGAAAATTAAATATTTTTAGTAATTTAATTTTTATTTGGCGCTCTGTAATTCAGCGGATGTTGACAAAAATGATCCCGCTAACGGGATGGGTGCGCCAAAAAGTTAATGAAACTGCCAGTTGAGGACTGTTTCTCAAACTAGGCTCTCTAATGTACTTGTCCTCTTGCTCAGTTGTGCACTGGGGCCTCCCATTCCTCTTTCTATTGTGGTTAGAGACGGTTTGCGCTGTTCTGTGAAGGGAGTAGTACACAGCATTGTATGAGATCTTCAGTTTCTTGGAAATTTCTCGCATGGAATTGCCATTATTTCTCTGAACAAGAATAGACTGACACGTTTCAGAAGAAGGTTCTTTGTTTCTGGCCATTTTGAGCCTGTAATCGAACCCACAAATGCTGATGCTCCGGATACTCAACTAGTCCAAAGAAAGCCCGTTTTATTGCTCCTTTAATGAGAGCAACAGTTTTCAGCTGTGCTAACATACTTCCAAAAGGGTTTTCTAATGATCAATTAGCCTTTTAAAATGATAAACTTGGGATTAGCTAACACAACGTACCATTGGAACACAGGAGTGATGGTTGCTGATAATGGGCCTCTATACGCCTATGTAGATATTCCGTTTTTTTTTTTAAATCAGCCATTTCCAGCTACAATAGTTATTTACAACATTAACAATGTCTACACTGTATTTTCTATCAATTTTATGTAATTTTAATGGGCAAAAAAAATGTATTTTTGTAAATTCTTTCAAAAACAAGGACATTTCTAAGTGACCCCAAACTTTTGAACGGTAGTGTACATGTATATGATGGTTGATGGACAGTATATGAATAGAAAAGGTGTGTACAGCAGTAGTTATATAGGATGAGCCTTGACTAGAATTCAGTATATACAGTTGAAGTTGGATGTTTACATACACCTTAGCCAAATACGTTTAAACTCAGTTTTCAGTTAATCCTAGTAAAAATTCCCTGTCTTAGGTCAGTTAGGATCCCCACTTTATTTTAAGAATGTGAAATGTCAGAATAATAGTAGAGAGAATGATTTATTTCAGCTTGTATTTCTTTCATCACATTCCCAGTGGGTCAGAAGTTTACATACACTCAATTAGTATTTGGTAGCATTGCCTTTAAATTGTTTAACTTGGGTCAAACGTTTTGGGTAGCCTTCCACAAGCTTCCCACAATAAGTTGTGTGAATTTTAGACATTCCTCCTGACAGAGCTGATGTAACTGAGTCAAGTTTGTAGGCCTCCTTGCTTGCACACGCTTTTTCAGTTCTGCTCACTAATTTTCTATGGGATTGAGGTCAGGGCTTTGTGATGGCCACTCCAGTACCTTGACTTTGTTGTCCTTAAGCAATTTTGCCAGAACTTTGGAAGTATGGTTGTGGTCATTGTCCATTTGGAAGACCCATTTGCGACCAAGCTTTAACATCCTGACTGATGTCTTGAGATGTTACTTCAATATATCCACATCATTTTCCAACCTCATGATGCCATCTATTTTGTGAAGTGCACCAGTCCCTCCTGCAGCAAAGCACCCCCACAACATGATGCTGCCACCCCCGTGCTTCACGGTTGGGATGGTGTTCTTCGACTTGTAAGCTTCCCCCTTTTCCTCCAAACATAACGATGGCTAAACAGTTCTATTTTTGTTTCATCAGAACAGAGGACATTTCTCCAAAAAGCACGATCTTTGTCCCCATGTGCAGTTGCAAACTGTAGTCTGGCTTTTTTATGGCGGTTTTGGAGCAGTGGCTTCTTCCTTGCTGAGCGGCATTTCAGGTTATGTCGATATAGGACTCATTTTTACTGTGGATATAGATACCTTTGTACCTGTTTCCTCCAGCATCTTTACAAGGTCCTTTGCTGTTGTTCTGGGATTGATTTGCACTTTCCACACCAAGGTACGTTCATCTCTAGGAGACAGAACGTGTGTCTCCTTCCTGAGCGGTAGGACGGCTGTGTGGTCCCATGGTGTTTATACTTGCGTACTATTGTTTGTACAGATGAGCGTGGTACCTTCAGGCATTTGGAAATTGCTCCCAAGGTAGAACCAGACTTGTGGAGGTCTACAATTGTTTTTCTGAGGTCTTGGCTGATTTCCCCATGATGTCAAGCAAAGAGGCACTGAGTTTGAAGGTAGGCCTTGAAATACATCCACAGGTACACCTTCAATTGACTCAAATGATGTCAATTAGCCTATCGGAAGCTTCTAAAGCCATGATATCATTTGGAATTTTCCAAGCTGTTTAAAGGCACAGTCAAGTTAGTGTATGTAAAGTTCTGACCCACTGGCATTGTGATACAGTGAATTATTAGTGAAGTCGTCTGTCTGTAAACCAAGTAGATGTCCTAATCGACTTGTAAAAAACTATAGTTTGTTAACAAGAAATGTGTGGAGTGGTTGAAAAATGAGTTTTAATGACTCCAACCTATGTGTATTAAAACTTCCAACTTCAACTGTATATATATATATATATATACTTCCGTTCAAAAGTTTGGGGTCCTTGTTTAAAAAAAATGATATGTTTTGTCCATTAAAATAACATTAAATTGATCAGAAATACAGTATAATCATTCGTATGTTGTAAATGACTATTTTAGCTGGAAACAGATGCTTTTTTAAGTGGAATGCAGTTAACCCACTGTTCCTAGGCCGTCATTGAAAATAAGAATTTGTTCTTAACTGACTTGCCTAGTTAAATAAAGGTAAAATAAAAAAAATAAAATAGGCGTAGGGAGGCCCATTATCAGGAACCATCATTTCTGTGTTCCAAAGGCATGTTGTGTTAGCTAATCCAAGTTTATCATTTTAAGAGGCTAATCATTAGAAAACCAGAAAACTGTTGTTTTGATTGAAGAAGCAATAAACTGTCCTTCTTTGGACTAGTTGAGTATCTGGAGCATCAGCATTTGTGGGTTCGATTACAGGCTCAAATGGCAAACTGGCCCTAACCAGAATAGAGAGAGGAGTGGGAGGCCCTGGTGCACATAATGACAAGCATGAGGACAAGTATATTAGAGTGTCTAGTTTGAGAAACAGACGGCTCACAAGTCCTCAATTGGCAGCTTCATTAATTAGTACCTGAAAAACACCAGTCTCAACTTCAACAGTGAAGAGTTAACTCCGGGATGCTGGCCTTCTAGGCAGAGTTGCAAAGAAAAAGCCATCTCAGACTGGCCCCAAAAAAAGAAAAAGATTAAGATGGGCAAAAGAACAGACACTGGACAGAGGAACTCTGCCTAGAAGGCCAGCATCCCGGAGTTGCCTCTTCACTGTTGACGTTGAGACTGGTGTTTTGCGGGTACCATTTAATGAAGCTGCCAGTGCCGACAATTTCATTGATGGAAGTTACAATCTATCTGCAATATTAAAGCTGATCTACCCCCTTAAAAAAAAAAAAAAAAAGACCAGTGTAGTTCATTGTAGGAGAATATACACTGCCGTGACGATAACCAAAGAGTCTGCATTTGATAGTGAGGTATTCCCGATCGGGAAACAAAAGGACTGTACTTCCTGTTCTTTACGACAATCACATTATGAATAGTTAATCATGAAACATACACCTCCGTCGCTCTATTTTCCGGAGAGTTCTTTCTTCCTGTCCGCATGATATACGGAGAATACTGATGGCTGTATGGACGGGGACAGTATATCCAGAGAGATATATATATATCTAGAGTGTATCACTGATTTACTGGCATTCATTTCTAATGAATTGTTACAATAACTCATACTCTTTACAACTTGCCGAAGAGGCGTCATATGCGAACAACCATGTGATTTTTTTTTGTAACTTCACTGTTTTGAAGTAGGGATCAAATTAATGCTCATTGTTCGAGCCTGCCATTATGGGGTCTTTAGCCAAAAGGATTCCTCAGGTGAGGTGACATCAGCTCTCTAATCTGTAGTGTGACTGCAGCGTGCATCATCACAGCACTCTGTGAATAGTTAATGAGAACACTGGCCCGGGACCAATCAGGACTTAGGTCAGAGATTACTCCAGGGACTGGTTTAAGAAATCAATCACACACACACACACACACACACACACACACACACACACACACACACACACACACACACACACACACACACACACACACAAAACACAAAACACAGGGCCTGAGCAAATGGACTCTGCTTTGAACAGGCTGCTCCGTTAGCACGCTTACAGCCAGCCCTCTGATAAGGGCTGCCAAAGACACATGGCTGGTAAACAAGTCTAGCACATGGTTTAGATTACATTGCTTTTAGATTAGTTTGAAATACTTCTCATTATTATTTATAAAGCTACGGTAGGCTACAGTTGAAGTTGGGAACCATTTCTCTCCCAACATGCTGTATGCCTATGTGATAAAGAGATAATAAATAGCCTATTTCACTTGAAACCACAGCCTCAGTAGAGGCTTGTGATACTGTGATAAGGGTTGTTATTGTTATGGGTTTGATAGGAAGAAAGGTGAGCCAAGTCTTTTGACAGGGAAGGTTCTGGTGATTCATTGCCAGTTGTGATGACTCACCCTTAATTGCTGGAGAAGCAGACCTTTAAGATTAAAGGATTAAGTTAAGTAGAACAGATATTCAAATGTAACCCACTAGTGACAAAACGCTAGAGATTGTGTTATAAACAATCTATTTTATTATTGGTCTGAATTGGGTCATAAAACATTCACATTTTTACTTATGTACTACACTAATTTCATTGCAGCATACACATCAATATCTACCAGTGGAGGCTCCTCAGAGGAGAAAGGGGAGGACCATCCTACTTAGTGAATTTCATAAAAAATATAAAACTAAACAAATTATTTTCACGTCACCAAATAACTGATTAAAACACAGTTTTGCAATGAAGGTACACTGCAGTGCATAAAGTGTGGTGAGTATTTGACTCAGAGACAGAAAGACAATAGTTGAACAATTTAAAAAATATATATATATTTTCAAAAAAATTAAGGAGAAGCAGCAGAGAGAGAAAGAGATATCGGTGTATTTTTTCTTCTTCTTAGTTTACTTTTCACTTACTTAGGTAACGCAGCTAATTGTTCCTACTCAACAACCTGACTCAAACAGAGAGAAATGCTATTTATGTTACCAAGCTGGCTAAGGCTATCCAACACTAAAACTCTTCCAAGTCAAGGTAAGCTTTCCGTTTAATTAATGTATTGTCACCGGGGCCCGCCGGTGTAACTGCTAAACTGCTTGCTGTACATTGTACTGCGTGATTGTACAAATGGATTGGTTTGTGGGTTTACTAACATGTTAGTTCTAGTTTGTTGACTATATCGTTAATGTGGTGACAATGATGTAGGCTGTGTAGCTGTTAGGGTTTATGGTGTGAAAGTTTGGCTTGAAGAGGTTTTTGCGCCTGGACACAGTTGTGTTGTGCACTGAAGTCCACAAGCTTAGGGAAAATGTGATAGGAGGAGAGTGTGTAGATGCGAGAATGAATTATACAACTAGCAAAGTGATGATGCTGTATGTGGCTGCTATGAAAGTGAACTGTGTGCGGATGATCAAGGTTGTATTCATTTCACCGATTCTATTGCAAAACGTATCTTAAACTGAACCAAACAGAATGAAACTGCAACTAACATTTCAGATCAGCTAGGGGCAGGCAAGCGAGTGCAATGCGATATTGAATGAGTCCCTGTCTGTCACCTTGATTCCTCCAATTTGGCTGTTGATCTGTTATCCTGTTGTAAACTGTCATTTGTTGGCTAAGTTGTAGCAACCTCATGATCGGCATAAGGCAAATTTGGGTATCATGTAGTAGTTGGCCTAAACCTATCGATGTTATATTGGGCTGGATGAATGGAAAATGAACAGTCTTCCAATATGCTGTAATAGAAAAGGCGTTCCTAAAAAAACATTGTCCTCCCTCATTTTAAATGGAACAGACCGTCACTGATATCTACAATACAATATCATAATGTATTAGTTTGTGTTATCTGTTAGTAGCTACTGTTGTCCAGCCTTACTGTGTGTCAATGTCAGTTTAATCGAGAAAGAATACAAGATTTGAGTTCTTAACAAAGCCATACATTTTTTTTCTGAAAAAAAACTAAAGGGACATGACTGACCAGCGAACCCATGTTAAACAGCAATCTTTCTAGAATATGCTCTGTAACAACATGCTATTGCAATAAGTTATGCAAACTAGTAGTTACATTCTAATATATAAACCTGCTTAGTCATTCTCAGAGTAGGAAAGAGCAGGGAAAATGCCTGATGCAACATCTCTGAAATGTTTACCAGAAGTATCTCCCATAATGTTCCAGGATGTCTGCCTTCATGCCTTCAGCTTCTTGACCACACTCATGTGATAGGGGAATTTCCTGTTAGCTGGCAAGCACACAAGAAAGGGCACACTCACAACAAGTCACGTGATTGGAGGTGAGCTGTTTGTGAATGTGCTTTGTGGAAAACACCCTAACAATTACTCAGCACATGTAATTGCTTTATGTAACAAAGCATCCATTATGGACGTTTACACTACCCCTCTATTTGGGCACCAAAACTGCGTCCGTCAGTATGACTAAACCAGTTTCTCCCCATACCACACAATTGGCAAAGGATTGCCATCACTTTTAGCATCACTTAGCCCATATTAACCACGGACTTGAGTACACACTGTCCTTTATTTAGCCTTGCTCCAGATCTCTGACTGGAAAGCTTTGTTATGAAACTCTGGGAACCTTCACTAGGGCCATTAGAAAAGTGCCATAATGGCACCACCAGATCAGTCACAATCTTACACTCTTTTGTTCTTTAGGAATTCATTTTCTTTCATGTCTATGTTTCATAAACCGCCGGCTGTGTTGAGGACATAAATAGCACAATGTAAAACCACAGTCTAGTAGCAGTCTACTCTTCCAAATCACTAGACGCACTGATGAGTGGGTGTGTGACGAACATGCCTTCTTTCATTGCAACAGAAATAAAAGTCTTTGTTCATATTTGGTATTTTGTATCCCCATTAGCTGTTGCAGCAGCTACTCTTCCTGGGGTCCACACAAAACATGAAACATGACAAAATGCATAATACTAATAGACAAGAACAGTCACACAATTTAAAATAAGAACAATACAACTAAAAAAGTCCTGTACTGCATACACCATATTCATAAACAGCATATGCAGGTAACTGACAAAATAAAGGAAACACCAACATAGTGTCTTAATAGGGCATTTGGCCACCATGAACAGATTCAATGCCCCTCGGCATAGATTCTACAAGTGTCTGGAACTCTGTCGCAGGGAGGCCACATCATTTGACCTTGAGAAATGTTATCATTTGGTGTTTTGTTGATGGTGGTGGAAAACGCTGTCTTGGCGCCGCTCCAGAATCTCCCATAAATGTTCAATTGGGTTGAGATCTGGTGACTGAGATGGCCATGGCATATGGTTTTCATGCTCATCAAACCATTCAGTGACCACTCGTGCCCTGTGGATGGTGGCATTGTCATCCTATGGGGGCATAGCTATGGTAGCCAATATAATGGCCTGTCCAGCATTTTTATACATGAACCTAAGCATGATGGGATGTTAATTGCTTCATCAACTCAGGAACCACACCTGTGTAGAAGCACCTGCTTTCAATATACTTTGTATGCCTCATTCACTCAAGTGTTTACATTATTTTGGCAGTTACCTGTACATACAGGTTTTTAGGTCATACAAGGTCAGTGGCGTTGTGCCGGGAGGTTTTGCCTCACTTGTTTTTTTAAGATAACTTTGCTACTTGCCTGAGTGATCCGAGTTGGAATTGAGTTCCATGCAACCATCGATTGATACAACACGGTGCGTTGATTTGAGTACGTTCTGGATTTGGGGACTGTGAAGTGTCCCCTGGTGGCAAGTCTGGTGGGGTAAGTGTTGGTTTTTAGAGCTGTATGTAAGTTGATTATACAAACAATTTGGAATTTTCAACACATTGATGTTACTTACAAGAAATAATGCAGTCAATCACTCCTCTACTTTGAGTCATGCCTTAGCCCTCTGTGTACAGTGAAGGGAAAGACATGCTGTTCTGGGCTTTCTTAGGTCCTTCTTTGCAGCTCCTGGCCATATAACCAGGCAATAGTCAAGATGACAAAAGCAGAGGCTGCAGGACTTGTTTGGACAAATGTTATGTTAAAAATGCAGAGCACCTCTATCACAGACATACTTCTCCCCATCTTTACAACAATATCATCAATACACCTTGACTATGACAGTTTACAATCTAAGGTATCACCAAGAAGTTTAGTCTCCTCTACTTGCTCAACAGCCACATTATCCATTACCATATTCAGCTGAGGTCCAGTACTTAGGGAATAAGTTGTACCAAATACAATGCTTTTGGTTTTTAGTTATGACCAGGACTAGTTTATTCCTAGCAACCCATTCTACAACTGACTGCAACGTTTTGTTTAGGGCTTCAGAGATTTTACTAGCGTGGGACACTGACATGTGCCTTCAGAAAGCTGAAATGTCTTGAGTCAAAAAATATTAAACCCCTTTGTTATGGCTAGCCTAAATAAGTGCAGGAGTAAAAATGTGCTTAACAAATCACATAATAAGATGCATGGACTCATTTTGTGTTCAATAATAGTGGTTGACATGATTTTTGAATGACTACCCCATCTCTATACTGCACACATACAGATAATTGTATGGTCCTTCAATCAAGTAGTGAATTTCAAGCACAGATTCAACCACAAAGACCAGGGAGGTTTTTCAATGCCACGCAAAGAAGGGAACTGATTGGTAGATGTGTTAAAATAAAAAAGCAGACGTTGAATATCCCTTTAAGCATGAAGCTATTCATTAGGCTTTAGATTGTGTATCAATAAATCCAGTCACTAAAAAGATACAGTTGTCCTTCCTAACTCAGTTGCCGGAGAGGAAGGAAACTGCTCAGGGATTTCACCATGAGGCCAATGGTGATTTTAAAACAGTGAAAGGATGAAACTGAGGATGGATCAACAACATTGTATTTACTCCACAGTACTAACCTAATTGACTGAGTGAAAAGAAGGAAGCCTACACCGAATAAAAATATTCCAAAACATGCATCCTGTTTGCAACAATGCACTTAAGTAATACTGCAAAAAATGTGGCGAAGAAATTAACTTTTTGTCCTGAATACAAAGCGTTATCTTTGTGGCAAATCCAACACATCACTGAGTACCTCTGTTCATATTTCAAACATGGTCGTGGCTGCATCATGTTATGGGTATGCTTGTTATCGGCAAAGACTAGGGAGTTTTTTAGGGGGGGTATTAAAATAAAATGAAATACAGCTAAGCACAGGCAAAATCCTAGAGGAAAACCTGGTATAGTGTTCTTTCCAACAAACACTGAGGAGACAAATTCACCTTTCAGCAGGACAATATCCTAAAAGGCCAAAAGTACACTAGAGTTTCTTACCAAGACGAGATTGAATGTTCCTGAGTGGCCTTAAAGTTGACTTAAAATCGGTTTGAAAATCTAGGGCAATACCCGAAAATGCATTCCAGCAATGATCAACAACCAACTTGACAGAGCTTTAAGATAAAGAAAAAGGAAAAGAAAAAGAATGGGCAAATATTGTACAAGCCAGGTGTGCAAAGCTCTTAGACTTACCCAGAAAGAATCACAGCTGTAATCACTGCCAAAGGTGTTTCTAACATGAATTCTTTCAAGGGGGGGTGAATACTTATCTAATCAAGATATATTAGTGTTTTATTTTTCACAAATGTTTCATGTTAGAATTTCTTCCACTTTGACAGAGTATTTTGTGTAGATCGTTAATGAAAAATTACAATTAAATCCATTTTATTCCTACTTTGTAACACAACAAAATGTGGAAAAAGTAAAGGGGTGTGAATACATCCAGAAGGCACTCTGTAGTGTTGAAACATCTGCATACATAGACACACAGGCTTTGTTTAAGGCCAGTGGTAGATCATTAACGAGGAAACATTAAAAAGGGCCAAGATAGCTCCCCTTTGGAATACCACACTTGACATGTTTTATGTCAGAGAAGCTCCCATTAAAGAAAACCCTCTGTGTTCTAATAGATAGATATCTGCCATATCTGGGATAGAGAGCTGTTGTAAAGCCATAACGTGAGTTTTTCCAATAACAAATGACCGTCAATAATATCAACGGCTGCACTGAAATCTACACTACAGCTCCCACAGTCTTATTATTACCAATGTCTTTCAGCCATCAGTCATTTGTGTGACATGTTTCACCTGATATGAACATAGTAGTAAGTAAAGAAATAGTCTTTTATGATCCCTTTTAATTGTTTTTAGTATATCGTGGCAACTTAACATATTCTAAATACAACAAATACTTTACATCTAATCACACTTTACAATTTTGGGAAACAAATGTTAACAAGGTTGTGTTTACCATCAGTATTTTCTAGAACTCGTAATAAATGGTGATGTTTCAAAAACATGTACACAAAATATTGAATGTTATAGGGCACTTTTGAGCTTTAACTTTATAAATCATGGTGGGAGATACATTTGTAAAGTAAAGAAATAAGACCAAGAAAGTTAATCAAATGTGTTTGTCCCAAAAGCATTTGATAGAGGTGTAGCCTACTTGATCCATCATACATGTTAATTGGCAGGGGAGTCCAGTATAGTGTTAGTCCTTATTGTTATGTGCTGCCCTCTGCTGCTGAGCAGAGGAACTTCTAAAGAGACGACAGTATGACCCTGAAGCAAAGTGGTCCATAAAATAGTTACCTACATTTATATTAGGAAACACAAATCAAAAGAGACACTGAATATATTAAATCGTGATATTTTATAATTTTTAATGTCAATGCTACAGTACTTATGTTACAAAGAGGAAATAGACAGGCCTACATTCTCACTTCAAGTACCCAAACAAACCTCAAGGTTAACTTTAAGGCCCACCCCCATTCCCTAACAGAAATATGAGAACATTTCCAATTTCTATGATTTCATAAGAAAAAACATTGACATTTCAAAGACAGAGACAAAGTAGATGAAGTCAATAGTGCAGTGAAGTACTGAACATTGTTGAACAGAAAGTAAACCTAGAGGTTGAATGGGGAATTGCAGTCTAGATGGCACAGCACTGGATATCTTAAAAATCCTTCTTTAACCCGTCTCGTCCAATTCATCTACACTGATTGAAGTGGATTTAACTAGTGACATCAATATGGGATCATAGCTTTCACCTGGGTTCACCTGGGCAGGCTTATGGAAAGACAAGGTGTTCCTAATGTTTTGTACACTGATTCCTCAACAACAGTAATAGAATGGAAAAACTATAAAACAAATCTGTTTAGACTCAAACTGACACTTGGTTCACTTTATGCTTAAAGCTGCAATCCATAGCAGTGAAAATGCCGAGTTCATTTGCGATATTGGTCAAAGGATAGAAGTGCCCTTTGATATTTTAAGTAGAAATTGTGCATAAATATTGCATTTTTAAAATAATAGGCGTGCCAAAATTCAGCATTGTAACATCTCCCTTTGTCTCAGGTCAGTGCGACAGCCATCTGCACTGATCTGACGTGAGACAACGATGGACATGTCAAAATGCTGATATAGGATTAAGTGATCTGTAATTACATTTTAAAAAATACAAGAAAATTTGGTGTTTTGTGGTGGAAAACAGCAAGTGTCAAGCACAACATGTCAACCCTGTTAGCTATAGATACAGGCTAGAAATATTTTACGCTTGAATTCAATTGCCCTTTCCTGCTGCACACAAGCTTCGATTACCCCGCCACAAGGGGATTTATGGCTGATTTAAGATGAAGGCACTTTATTTGGCACTTGCTATGGTTTTTATTTTTATCTGTTGATGTTGTAAAATAATTAAGAATGTGTGCTCTTTATTGAAGAATGTTAAAATTAGGTGAAATACTGTAAAACTGGGGCTTTTTTTCTCTAAAAGTTTCTCGTAAAGTTACACTACTCAAAAAGGCACCTAATTGGTGGAACACATATTACAAAAGACTTCAAACGCCAACAAAAATCCCTCGGACATCATTGCATGAGCGATAGAACAGCAGAGTATGTACGTTGATTTTTTTTTACACCACAATGCTGGGTGCTCATTTCCTCAAAACAAATGCTCCTGGGGCAGTCAGTGGCTCCTTTGGCAGATTTCTGCTTTAATGTACCAAAGCAACAGCTATGTAAAGTGGGATAAGGCTTTCAGGATTTTCTTCATAATGACACAGGAAAATGACCTGATTCATGGTGGGCTCTGGCTGACTTTTTAAGCCTTGGGGGAACAGATCAGTAAAGGACAAAAACTCATGTTCTTAAGATTGAACCTTTATTTAACTAGGCAAGTCAGTTAAGAACAAATTCTTATTTACAACAACGGCTGAGCAAGGCAGTTAACAGTGGGTTAAGGGCAGAACGACAGAAGATGCAGTGAGTCTTTGACCTTGAAGTGTCCAGGTAAAAAAGGCAGCAGTTTAGAACCCTACAGTCCACAATGGAACACAGTTCTCCCACCAAGGACAGGGAACAGTAACTTTCCAAGGACCCGATCCTCTTGAGTTTTGTGACTTGGTACAGAGAATAAGTGCATTTCTTCCTCCATCTGTGATGTCCAGTGTCATGCAGACATACAGAGAAGGCCAAGAGGTCCAGGTCTACCAGTAAAATGTCCACTCCTTCATTTCTGCAGTTCATGGGAGGTGCTGAATGTAGGCTTAATATGTAACTAGGAATTGAAGCTGCCCCATAGGGTACAAGACATTAAAGCTTAACCATTCAATTCTTGCTGACAGAATTGTCCATGTATAAGTAGCCACCAATGATAGAGCTGAACATGGTGTAAAACAATCAACATACCAACACATTGTACACAGCCACGACACTTCGGGTGAAACCTGGGGGTGATTACCATGACAGATTAAATCACTTTAGTTATTGATTCAAATGAATTCATGTTGAAGAATAAGAACACTGATAATCTTCCGGTCCTCCCATATTTAAAGTTTATTTGCTGGTCTAGAAGAGAAACAGGTGATGTCATTAATAAACTAATAATTTTGCTGAGCTAACAAGTCATGACCACGTACGTACATGCTCTTCAGCAGTGCTATGAGGTTCAGATGATGTAAAATGGCTTCTCTTAAAGGTAGGGAGCATTGACAACACTATACATTTTTTTTTTAAATCAACAGGGTTTCAAAATGCACAAATATGAATCATCAACACAGCAGTATCGCAATCATTTGACATGATTGTTGCAGGAGATTTCAGGGCCTGTTACGGTTAATAGACTGAAGGTGAGATGACTATCTGTAGCCTATCTGTCATGTTGCACGTTCTCTGGTTACTCTCGAAGTGGATCTGACGTCAGGCTTGAGCGATATACTCTGATGCCTCACGCTCCTGTATATCTCTGATTTTCTTTTGGGCATATTTACCAAGAAAGTACACACCTGGAACAGATAGGCAGGATGTAGCTAGCTAGAATGACTGCACCAACATTTGCTAACGTTACGGCCATCAGCTAGTTATATAATCAGAATTAATCTTTCATGCAATTTATTTTATAACTATTTAGATATAACTTAGCTTCATAAATGCATAATAGTCATAGTTGACATAAAATACATCTGATCAAACCCAGACAGGTAAACATTCCTGGCTAGCAGTTAACGTTATGTTAAATCCGACAAAAGTCCCTGCGAAAATACATTTCATTTTGTGGCGTTTCAGGAAATTCCAAGAAGACGAAAACATTGAGATGGTTGCATATTTATAAAATACAATAAATAAAGCAACCAAGTGTGTTATTTTCCACAGCGCACATGACACGAAATTGATGGAGGTGTGGAGAGGCATACTGTATTGTCTATGTGGACACGCCTGGTGCCCAAATTGGTGACGTGTTTCGCTCAGCACGAACGGATCCGTCAGTTGTCTTGATGAGCCTTTCTCAGATAAGCTACTGTACTTACATGTATTTTCTAGCTAGTGTAATTTGTGTTTGTTCCTAGAAAATTCAACTACAATTTGAAACTTGTCTGCCAAAGTTGGAACTTGGGAGATTGTTCAGAATCATTCAGTTGTCCATATGTTTTGTACAAAAATAAACGTACGTGAATGCAGCAGTATTAGGCCTACATTTTAAACTGAATAATAAATAATTGTGGTCAATTGTGTGTCAGGGCAGTGCCCAAAAGGCAAAAAATAAGAATATTTTATCCACCCCCAGGAGCCCGCTCTCAATGTTCAAAATACACCATAGAGCATAATTTAGCCATAGAGGATCAACAGTTTATAAAAAATAAACGTGAATTACATTATCAAAAGCACATACAGGAAAGGCTATCTGGTCAAATTAAGGAAACACCGACATAGTGTTTTAGGATGTTGCGCCACCACGAGCAGCCAGAACAGATTCAATGCGCCTTGGCATAGATTCTCCAAGTGGATTTAAACCATTCCATCGAAATGCACCCCACACCATAACATATACTTTGTATCACTTGTTTACTCAAGTGTTTCCTTTATTTTGGCAGTTACCGGTATGCATACAGTCGGGAAGGCCGCAGTACAGTTTGTTGCCATAGATATAATCGGATTATAAACTATATCGATTATATATATATATATATATATATATATGGTTGGTTACGCTGTCGATTTGCCTTTTGCAGATTTCAAAATACAATCGCTGGAAGAATGCGCTGTTTGGAAAGAGAAGACTAATCGGTCTGTAGAAGCAGTATATAAAAACAATCCTCAATCCCAATTTGTAGCTAACAGAAGCACTGTTTATTTACCTTCCCACGACTAGTGCATCGACCATCACCGTGAGTAGCCTATGGCTTCATCGTTTGGTGAGTCAGTGTGCCAATGGAAATTGTATTTAGTAGCCTACAATATACTGTTTATATATTCCGTCCTTATATTGTACAATCTGTGTGTCGCTTCATTGGCATGGTTTGTTTGAATTCATTACCAGATTGATCTACATTTGTTAGTAGCCACTCATTTTGGTCATTTGTGTGCCATTAAAAAATAAATCAGCTAATGTCTTCTGTCATACAAATGACGTAGAATTGAATTAAATGCGTTTTTAAAAGGCTGGGTGCCTATGGTTTCTTAATCTGGTCCCTGCCAACAACACAAAGAGAAATAATAACACGAGGAATAAATACACAATGAGTAACAATTTGGCAATATACACGGGGTACCAGTACTGAGGCAAAGTGCAGGGGTACTGGGTAATTGAGGTAGATATGTACAAGTAAGTGGTGACCAATTACAATTTACTTTTCCCTCGCCCATCAAAATAAACATCACTTTATTTTACAAGTTGTTGCCGACTGACTGAACAGATTCGTCTCCTCACTACTCTTTAAAACATAAATGTTGTAATTGTATTATTATTAACAACACAAAAAAGTACATGGGGGAACAGAAGTCATATATACACAAGAGAGAATAAAGTAGATGTCACGGGTCAAAATTTTGATTGATGACCCTATGTGAACCTATGTGAACTCTATATGAACCCTATGTAGTGATGACGTGTGCATGTCTTCTGGTCAGGCAAGCCTGGTTAGGTGGGGGCTATGGGGTGAGTAAGGGTCCATTTGACAGGCCGTTAATGATTGATGACCCAAGCCTGATAGGCAAGCCTGGTTAGGTGGGGGCTATGGGGTGAGTAAGGGTCCCTTTGACAGGCCGTTAATGATTGATGACCCAAGCCTGATTTATGACCCTATGTAATGATTTATGACCCTATGTCATGTAGAAGGGTGCATGCCCAGGGTTGAGTAAGTGACCATGTGTCAGGTCAACCGGTTACTGTTTCTCACGGTTTGGGTTGGTTAAGGCCCCTTATAAAGCCGCTGAACAATACCTGTTTAAGACTGTACATGATAACCCCCCTGAATATTAAACAAAAATGACACCTATGCCAATTTTAGGGATGTTATGCTCGGCTTGTCATGAACCCAGTGACCAAAGCCTTGAAGAAGTTCTGTGTGAAGCTCCAGAATGTTTTAAAGGATTTTTGGGTACGAGTGAGGGCCACATGTCTTACATATTCCACCCGGAGGATTCTACGGTAAAGATATTCACAGACCGTGGACCCAAACCCCTTTATCCTGCAAAACCTGGGAGTTTTCCCCCGGCTCTGGGGATGAGAGAATGGCTAAACATCAGGCTGGCTCTTTGTAAAATTGAACAGGTCCTAAGTGTTACAAATGTGCCAGGATATGCGTTGGAAGAACAGGTCTGCGGCCGCAGTGATCTCAAGGCTCTAAGAATTGCTTCAATGGACTATAGCCCTGACAACAAAGTGACAATTTTAGCCTGTGACCTTTATGATAAGGCTAATGCTACAAAGTCTGTCAATTCTCCGGTAGCTTCCAGAGCACGCAAACATGTAAACTTTTTTATTCCTGTGTTTAGTTTTAAATGGGTGGATTATCCAATTTTCATAACACTTATGAATAAGCTGGACATTCTCTTCCAAAATGGGGAACAGTTAAAGCGCTGGGCGAGGCTTTCCTTGAGACAGAGTCAAGACCAAAAGGCCCGACGGCGGATCTACCCCTGGAGTGAAAACTTACCATGTGTTGATGGACATAGCAAGAGAGCCTTGCCTTTTGAGGGTGAACTCGACACGGACAATGGCGGTTGGTTGCATAAGCTCCCAGGATCTGTAAGAAAGGCATCGTAAAATACCTTAAGAATGTAACGATATAAAATGTATGTACTAAATATTTTGAATGAAATAAATGGTTTTAAAATCAGAATCTCACCACGTTATGAACTCTCGCGTTTGTTCACTCTTAGCGCAGTCTGTCCCTGAGAAAAATCTTGCGGAAAAAGCCATGTGCGCGCGCATGTGCGTGAGGGAGTTTTCTGTAGTGGCTGTGTGTGTGTGTGTGTGTGTGTGTGTGTGTGTGTGTGTGTGTTTCAAAAACAGAAAAAGGGGGGCGGGTTGTTTGTTAAAAAAATACCATTGCATGCCTGGTGGGTCGTTTGAAACCAAGGTTTACACTAGCCTGCAAAACAGATGCCTACCCCCCAACAATAATATTGTGTCTTACGACTCCTAATCTTAAAGGCCTTTCATAAAACTATTTTTTTAGGTGGGCTAAAAAAGTCATTCATCCCAGCGATGTCGAGAACAACACACCCCATGCATCTAGGTGCTAGCACCCCGGAGATTTTAGAAGCTCCAAAAGGATCCTAATGTTTAGACACACCCAATACCATGTGTTTGAAATGTGTCAAATATACCATGGGCGGGGGTATAGCCCGAAAAAAACGACAAACCCCAAATGCTATGTAAAAAAATCATTCAGGGGTTTTTCTCTAGGTCGTAGGGTACAAAAGCGCTAGAAACCATGGGCAATGTTAGCAGCGTTTTAGTTCCGATGCAAACAGCACCTCCAGAAACTCCAAGAATCGTTATCGGACTGAAGCGTTAAAAAAGATAATCGGGGAAAAAAGTCTAATGGATCTATCGCAAGGTGAGTTCTTGAAATAAATCTTTATTAGATTTGGTTGTTGTTGGGGAATTGTTTGAAAAGCGTGGGATGTTATAGAAATATTAAACAATCATTAGGATCAGTATGCTTACCGTATAACAAGGCAATATTAGCTAAAGTGATTATAGCTTTAATATTGTCGAATGTTTTATAGATTCTGAAGCATTCACGCAGATACTCCGAGGTATAACTGAGCTCGAACCATCCAATGGGGCTCCGAAACAAAGGGCCGACAAACAAACGCCTGCCCTGAATTGTCAACGTAAGTAAGCTCCAAGAATTCCATACATAAAAATATTTATACCTTAAAAACAAAAAGTGTGGGCATCTTATATTAAAAGTTATTTTATATGTTTACAGAGGACCTAAAGCCTAGAAGGTTAAACGATGCCCTATGGAGCCTGAACGGTTTCTGCGAAGCATATGACTACGAGACAATTCTGCCCTACTCCCAGGATGTATTTACACAAAAGCAGCGAACAGAGACTTTAAACGGCAGGTCAACTCCCCTTGGCCAGGACAACGTTGTCCCCCATATTTCTAAACACCAAAGGATAATTAGTGCTCAGATCCACAGTTCCGCTTCACCCGAACAATTCTACTTGGCCGATATTCACGAGACGTCGTTCCAAGGACTAGGTATGAATCAATTATATATTATTATTTATATATATTATTATTTTAATATTTATATATTTTTTTTATGCCGGAATATGTTAAAACAAGGCCTAATGCTGTTTTTTGTTTGTTTGTTTGTTTTTTTCAGGCTCACCATCTACCGGACCTGCAGATGCTGTAATACAGGTTGAACAAAGACATCAGCCCATGGTTTCAGAGCTTCTTCAGAACAGCCCTCGTCAAAAAAGCCGAGGTATTTAATTAATGTATTGTTAATATATAGGCTTATATCTGAAATGTATTTGGCATTTTTAACATATTTTAGGGTTAATAACCTATTTGTGTATGTATTATTTTTATTTCAGACTCCTCACCGGCTTATGAACACAACGCACAAACATCGGAGGATGCCCAGACAAGCATCCCCGAGGAGGCTCCAAAGACACCAGCGAAACCTGATGATGTCAAAGATTTAAATGACATTTCTGAGGTAGACGATTTGATGTTCTGTGAAGCTGCCAACCTTCTTGAATCGGCCAATTCTGTGGGGGAAACAGCAGATTCTGAAATAGACCAAGAACGTTTTTTCAAAGCGTTTACCCTGGGTTTAAAATCACGAAAGGCTCTACTCCAGAGGCGCATGTGTATTCTACTCGAGCATCAATACAATCAGGATGTGTCATTCTGGCGTAGCGAGCTACCCCGTATGTTAAAAAACATTAGGGCTAAAACAAGCAAATACCGCCGTTAAAAAACACACATGTAAACACACACACACACACACACACATCCTTAATTAGACAGATGGCGCCCCCTATAGACCAAAGTGAGACAATTGAAACCCTCTTAGCCAGGATCCCTACAGAGCTCCAAGATATAGTTAACCATATGAATGATTCGGGGGTAATTGACATAATGACAATAGATGAAAATCTATTATCCCAGATTCCCTCCGAACTCATAGACATTATTACACGTATGAATGAGTCAGGGCCTTCCGAGGAAAACATGTTAACACAGATTCCCGAAACCATCATATCTCTAATTACCCAGCTTAACGCGAGCCCTAGGTTTAATTCGGCCCCACAGACACCTCTAAGACAGCCTTTAACAACATTGTCCGAAGAGTCTGAAAGTCAATATGATGTTTTTGAACAGTTGGACAAATGTCTAGCAAATCTGGAGGGGGGCGGTCTTGAGATCAGTGTACAGAACGAGAGCGCTAGGTTTAATTCGGCACCCCAGACACCTATAAATCAGCCTTTAACACCAATGTCCGAAGAGTCTGAAACCCAATACGATGTTTTTGAACAGTTGGACAATTGCCTAGCAAATCTGGAGGGGGGTGGTCTTGATCGAAGTGTACATGTTTTGCGTCGAAATAAATTCAACAATATTGAGGTTCGCCAGTTTTTCAATTTCGCATGGGGGGGTCAGATTCGGGAATATGCTGTGTTTTACGTAATGCTTATGGACACTTTGAATGAACTGTTAGCGAGGATTAGAGATTATAGCGAACCTAGGGATCTCTTACAGTTGGAAATTTGTGGAGACAGTCTACAGAGCAAGGTATCGCTTATTTTACAGAATGGTGAAGCAGAGCTTGAACAATTTGTTAAACTGCTAGAACGCCTTGTACAGTCAAATTTAAACGTGCTAGCAGATAGGACCCTCGAACTTGTAGTACAATTAGTACGCCAACCACAAGGGGGCGGGGGTCAGAGACGAAAGCTCGAGAGTTTAATGCAGTCCGAAATCATAAGCAATAAAAGGGCCTATCTCATAAACGTTCACAATCCAGGTAATAAGCTATGTTTTGCCATAGGTTTGGCCCACTTACTCAGCCCAGGATGTACGGATCAAGCTGCGTTACATAAAGCTCGAGAGCTACAAACTGCGGTGGGTCTCGGTATACAGGATGCTGTGGCTTTCTCAGACATAGTCAAATTTGAAAACTTTCTGAACATCAAGATTGTGGTTTTGTACCACAGTAGGGCTAATGACGCTCTCCTCAAGTTCCAAAATATACCCGAACCACATCCTAAGACTATGTACTTTTATGTGCAAAATGAGCATTACTATGCTGTAACTAACATCACAGCCTTTTTAGGCGCGCCATATGTCTGTCCAGCCTGTCATACCGGCTACACACGCATGGGGGGGCACTCGTGCCGTTACAACTGTTCAGTATGTCTGGATAAACATTGCCCTATGCAGCCGCTAAACTTGACCCCCTGTGCGGATTGTCACCGCACATGTCGTTCGGCCTACTGTTACGAAAAACACAAAACTGAAACATGGCATCCCAAGGCATGTAAATCTGTAAGCAGTTGTGACATTAACAAGAAATGTCCAAAATGTCATTGCAATTACAACCTTAAAATAGATAGCCCTAAACCTCATGTTTGTGGAATTATACACTGCCCAATCTGTAAAGGTCCTTTGAAAAGCAGAGACGCGGAAGCGGTTCAAGAAGTAACACATGAGTGTTACATTCAGCCCTTGGCTGAAGATGAACATACAGAGAAATATGTGTTTTATGATTTTGAGACAACTCAGCAATCAGGGGTTCATTTGCCTATTTTTGTGTCAACCATGACTTTCAAGGGTGAAAAATGGTCGGCCGAGGGACCCGATTGTGCCCGACTCTTTCTAAAACATTTTAGAAAAGCCCAGTACAGAAACTTCACGTTTATAGCTCACAATGCTAGGGCCTATGACTCCTATCTGCTTCTGAACCCTTTGATACAGCAAGGCGTGGCACCCAGTGTCATTGCTCAAGGGAGTAAAATATTATGCTTTGTTGACCCCGCCTTCAAACAGAGATACATTGACAGCTTAAGCTTCTTACCCATGAGATTGGCTCAAATGCCAGAGGCCTTGGGTTTTGAAAACTCTGTCAAAGGCTATTTCCCTCATTTCTTCACATCTGAGGAGAATCTACATTATATAGGATCTTATCCAGCCCCCGAAATGTACGGGTGTGATCAAATGTCTCCCAAAGAGCGTGAGAGATTCATGACATGGTACGAGACCGTAAGACATGGCACTTTTGATTTCCATAAAGAGATGGAATCATACTGTGACAATGACGTTGTTATACTTCGTGAAGGATGCCTCAGATTCAGAGAAGAGGTAATCAAAGATGCGGGCATTGACCCCTGGAGCTGTACAACTATTGCATCAGCGTGCATGAAAACCTATCGTACACACTATCTAACTCCTGAATCTATAGCTATCCCATCGCCAGACAACTACCGACGCCAATTCAAGGCCTACTCTAGTGGTTCCATTCAATGGTTGGAGTACTTGGCCCAGGATAAAGATATTTTTATCCAACATGCTTTGAATCGGGGGGAGAAGGCTTTTGGGCCTTACCATGTAGATGGATACACACAGATTGACGGGGTTGAGACAGTGTATGAGTACAACGGTTGTTTCTTCCACGGTTGTAAATTATGCTTTGTCCCCCACACCTTGTGTGTCCTAACCCAAAAGACTTTTGGGGAAATGTACCAAGAGTTTCAAGACAAACTGAATTCTTTAAAGGCTACTTACGGGTTAAAAGTTGTGGTTTTGTGGGAGCACGAATGGACAGCCCTCAAAAAGGTAGATCCTAGTGTTAAGGCCTTCCTTACCCATTATGACCCTCCAGAGCCCCTGGAACCGCGACAGGCCTTGTTTGGAGGCCGGACCAATGCTTTGACATTGCGTTATGTAGCTCAACCCGACGAGACAATAGGCTATGTAGATTTTACATCCCTATATCCTCATGTAATGAGTTCCTCATTCTATCCTATAGGGCATCCTGAAATTATTCACAGCGACTTTGACGAACCCCAAAATTATTTTGGTTTAATCAAAGCGACTGTCTACCCTCCTAGGGGGCTGTTTATACCTGTGTTGCCTTACAAGGGTCCTAAAGGAAAACTTTTCTTTCCCCTTTGTCGCACATGCTGTGAAAACCACAACCAGGAAAACCCCTGTGATCACACAGATCAAGAAAGAGCCCTGACCGGTGTATGGGTCACTGTAGAATTCTCTAAGGCTTTAGAGAAGGGGTATCGTGTGGCCAAAATCTTTGAAGTGTGGAACTTTTCCAGGAAATCAGACACACTTTTTAAAGAGTACATCAAAACCTTCTTGAGATGCAAGCAGATGGCTTCAGGCTATCCTGCATCGGTCACAGATCAAGAAAGTAAAGACCAGTACATTCAAGACTACCATGACAGAGAAGGCATACTTCTTGACCCTGACAGAATAGAGGTCAACAAAACCAAAAGAAATGTGTCGAAATTGTACTTGAACTCCCTTTGGGGGAAATTAGCGCAGAGATGCAATATGCTAACAACTTCGATCATTAAAGACCCCGAAGAATTTTTGGAATTTGTTTTTTCGGACCAATACGAAATTTCACATTTTTCCTTCTTGAGTCAAGACATTGCCTTGGTGCAATGGAGGCGCCACCAAAAGTGGGTTCTACCCCCGGGTAATGTAAATGTGTTTCTTGCAGCATTTACCACAGCCTATGGCCGCCTTGAACTGTACACCCTCATGGAACAGCTTCAGAGGCGGGTTCTTTACCACGACACAGACTCTGTGGTCTATGTAAGCAAACCGGGGGATTGGACCCCCCCACTTAGCAACTATCTTGGGGGTTTAACGAGTGAACTCGAAGAGGGTGACCATATTACAGAATGGTCCTCATGTGGTCCAAAAAGCTATGCTTTTAGGACTAAAGCCAATCACGTGGTGTTGAAAGCCAAAGGCGTGACTCAAAACTATGAAAATGCACCGCGTGTAAACTTGGAATCAATCACGCGCTTGGTCGAGGGGTTCGTAAAGGACAAGAATAGTGACTTGGAGATTTTGAGCTCCTACAACAAAATAGTGAGGGATAAAAAGGGGTTCCATCTAAGAAACGCACCACTCACTAAAAGATTCAGGGTAGTCTATGACAAGAGACAGCTATTGCCTGACGGTACCACATTGCCCTTTGGCTACTGACTTATGCTACAAGCCCCAGTGTGTCTTAAAGCTTAAGATATTATGACTGCTGTCGAGGGTTTTGACCCCCGGCTACAATTGCCTTTTTCAGCATTAATTGCAGGACCTTCAAACAGTGGCAAAACTTTTTTTGTAAAAAGTATTTTAGAGAATTCTGAACATGTGTTATCTCAAAAGCCTGACAATATTGTATGGTGTTATTCATGTTACCAACCTCTGTATGATGAATTATTGAAGACAATAAAAATCAAGTTTGTTGAAGGAATACCCGATTCTCTGTCTGATGATGAACTTCTCCCCCCACATGTAAATAATCTGCTGGTTTTGGACGATATGCTATTTGCTGGTAGCGAACACCCTGAAATTGCACGAGCTTTTACCCAATATACTCATCATAGAAACCTGTCCGTGCTTTACTTGGTCCAGAATGTGTTTCACCAAGGTAAAAATAGTCGGACCATTAGCTTGAATGCCAACTACATGGTATTGTTTAAAAATCCTAGAGACAAACTGCAAATTAGCACTCTAGCTCAGCAGATGTACCCTGGACGGAAATCATACTTTATGGAGAGCTATGAGGACGCTACCAAAGAGCCATTTTCTTATTTAATCGTGGATTTAAAAGCAAATACTCCAGAACACCTTAGGCTACGTACAGGGCTGTTTCCGGGGGAGAGGCCTGCTGCATACCTTCCTAAAAAGTAAACGCTATGTCTCTGCGTTTAAAAAGAAACCTCCCCCTCTTGAGAAGGCTAGTAGGTTCTACAGCTAAAGAACGGAAGGCCATCTTGGGTCGCTGTTCTTCAGATCTCATATTAGCCCTATGTGAGATTGCTTTGAATCTTCTCAAAGGACGCATTCCACTCACCCTGAACCAATTGAAAAAATTAAGGAGACAAAAGACAGCGATCAAACTCTTTGCCAATAAAAGGGCCAGTCTTCAAAAGAAAAGACATAGTATACAACAGTCTGGGGGTTTTCTTCTACCTTTACTCAGTATAGCCGTGCCCTTCATCACCAGCCTTATTGCGGCCAGACGTGGTGGTTGAACACGTGGTGTGATGGCCACTAAAATGTACTTGGTGCCTCAACAAGAGTTGGATAGACTTAAAAAACAAATGCAGGGTCCTGAAGATATCAGACAAACAGCGGAAAATGATTTGGATACGGCCATGAAGGATGTTTTGAACCGAAAAGGATTGAACCCCTATGATAAGATTCAAAAATACACAAACCTAATGCAAAGGTATTTGACTCGGGTAAAGCAAGGGGAGAGAGAGACTAACCATTTAACCCTTTCCCTACCGGACCCTTTAACAGATGTCGAACCTAACGATAGCCATGCCCCTGTAAGGCCTGTACCGTCGATCTTACCTAGTGGAGATAATATGTCGGGTGAAGCTCAAATGCCATTTGAAGATAAAGTTATGCATGACCTACTGACACATGTGCCTTTACGTAACAGGAAGAATGTTAAATACATTATGAACAAGATAAAAGACTCAAAGGGGATAGCTGCTTGGAACGACTCTGGAGAGTTTATCCTTCAGGGCTCTGTGGTTAGGGGGTCCCATATGCAGGACTTGCTTAAAAGTACCACGGCTGCCCACAAGGTTGCTGATGACCGAAGGCCTCCCGGCTGGCGTCAGTTTCTTAAGGCCCTGGCAATCCTCAACATCCCCCTCTCCGGTGTACCCAACCATAAGCTTCGTCAACAGATTCAAGCTTTAAAACAAAAGCCTTCAACGAGATACAGCACCCCTAAAGATGCCCCAACGACACCGGCCCCATATGAAAGCGATGATGCTAACTCATTTACTCCCATGAACGTCTCAGGACCTTTTCCTAAACCCGATCTCTCGGCGTGGTTAGACTTTTGAAAATGACTTTTGAATGACTATGATTAAATTCAATAAATTTTTTATTTGAAAAATAAGCAAGTTAACATTTGTGGCATTCTTGAAACATATGACGTGAGCATACGCCTTGATTACGCGTTCTTAAAGGACACACATTTGAACACTTTTGATATTTTCTAACAAAACAAGATACAAGGTTATCATTACTTCTTAAATCATCCTTATAAAGAGACATAACATCTTCAAAAGAAACTCCCCGGGCTCTTTGGCACAGGTAAAATACACAGTGGTGACCGCATGTAGTGGAAAGGTTATCTTGCACTTGTTTGATGTTGTAGTAGATCTTTGTACCGTTTAGGGTCAAAAAATCTTTAATAGATTTAGGGAAATGTGAAAAACCGGGGGGAAAGCCATAGGAATCAAAAAAAGTTGAGATTTTTCGTCCACCTTCCTGTTCTAATGTCATAGCTAGCCAATGTTCACCAGGCATGTGTTTAGGATGGGTATTGACAATAAACATTGCAGGCCTCTCAGACCATATCTCCATAGGTAATTCATCACAAGCCAACACTCCACAAAATTGTTTTCCAATCAAGCGGCTCATGAGCCCGTCCAACTCTTGGGTATTCATGTCTTTGTTCAAAGGTCCTTAATAATAATCCACTAAGACCTGTCTTCGGGCATTCACTTCCAAGATTGAATCAGAGCATGCGTAAACAATCATGCTAACTGTACAGGCTAAAGGTGTACGGAAACGCATTTCCAGCCTGAGGTTACCTTGGGACACCACAGACAGATTTCCTGAGGTGTCATCATCAGGTGATAAATTGAAAGCATACAATGTGTAACCCTCTGCAAAATCATTTCTGTCAATAGGTAAAGAGAGATCTTTTAGATGTCGCCCTGTAGCCAGGAATAGATTGTAAAATTCTCGCACAGATATGTTGTTATTAAATTGTGGTTGGAAAGCCTTCGCCGGAACCTGACGTCCGTCCTGACAGAGCGCTACATACTCTGCATTGAAGTGCTGAAAATTAAAGGGGTTTTTATCTAAACTGCCCGTATTAGAGGCGTGATCAACCAGACCTATAACCACATATCTAGGTAAAGGGCCTAGAAATAGGTTTTCTTGACTGCAGATTCTACTGCCCACAGGTATGCTAAAGGTTTTCATGGTAATTCTTTGGAGAGGGTAAAGGGCATTTCCTTTCATCAAAGCATGTGAGTGACCCAGGCGCACGGCCGGAGATACAGATACTTTTTTAATAAAAAGGGTTGCCCCCAACACTTTCAAACTAAAATCCCCGTCTTGGGGAGACATCAGGCAAAAATCATCCTTGGCCCTGGTTAATTTTAATCTTAAATCAACCGAATTTAAGAGTAACCGTTCTTGAAAGAAAATGTCAGAGTGTATAGGGCCTAGCAAATGAAACTCTCGAGATTCGGCGCAGTAGCGAGCTCGTGCCGCTAGGCCTTTGTTTGCACCGGTGGAAGGGTCTGTCGATTCCATAGAGGCTCCTGCAGTATCCTTGCTAAACAGCCCGGCGCTAAATTGGGTTTTGAGAGTGTCTTCGGAGTAGTTTAGTAAACACTCCATGATGGCTCTATAAGGGTATGTAGCGCTGCTTTGACTGATTAGGCGTTCACCCAAAGTCACATCAACTTGGGAGAAAATGGTGGCCAAGGGGTAATTAATGAGACTCACTTTGGCATCGTCTGCAATATTAGACCCATCTCTTTTGGTCACTTTTAGACGTAAATGCACCAAGGTGTTGTTGAGGTCCAGATAGTTGTCACCATGGCCTGGTATGAAAAATTCGATAGGCCCGTTATCGGTAATAGCAGAGAGAGGGGCTATCTCCACATAACTGGATCTATCTATTGAATGCTGCGTTAACGGTGCCGTGAAAAGATCAAGTTCTGTCTTTATAGCTTCAGAGGACATTCGATGTAAAAGAGCCATGTCACTTATTCTTTTAGAAAATACTTCCTAGTATTCTTTTAGCCTGTTTTGGTACAGACCTCCTCACTTTACCCCGTCTTTGACTTACTGAGGTTCTTTTAACAGTTAACCGCCGCTTTTTAGGTGCAGGTCTACGCCTTAAACCAGGGGGTCTCTTTTTTGGCCTTCGAGACAATATCATAAGCCCCGAGCCTTCTTGATGCTCCACCTCTGGTGACGCCCTTCGGGTCATAGCATTGGCTACAACCTCACTTACTATATTTTTAGCCGCTGATTTTAAATGTGGTTTGGCTATGCTGAAGCCTCTCTTCATAAACGGTAAAACCATCCTGAAGAGGTTACGGAATATACCTCCTATCCCCGAACCATACATTGTCGGCGCTCCATGATATCCTGGTAGTCCATTACCCACTTGATCCACATAGTATGAAACATAACGGTTAGGGTCGAGCTGATGGTGCTCCATAACCCTTTTATTTGTATTATGTTTATAAATATAATACAGCTATTATATATGTAGAGAGGTTTTGGTGGGTCTAAAGTGGAGTTTTACAATCGTTTTACCATAAGTAAATTCAATGTTTTCGTTCTGATCCGTTTTAAGCTCAACCAGAATGTTTTCAATATAGTTCTTGCTGACATGTACGTAGTGCGGCTTGTCATAATTGACAGTGACGATGTCCCCATCCTTGCCGTCTATATGAACTGTTCGCAGGAGGGGCACACAGCTGTCTCCGACCCTTTGATAGGTTATGATGTCGGTATAGACAAATATGTTGTAAAAGCCTGCATGTATATCCGCAGGGAATGGGAATAATTTATCGTTCACATACGTCCATTTATTGGGACCCATCCCCAACATGTAGGATAAATTACCGCTGGTCTTTATACCTCCGTTAGCAGGCCCTGAGATTTGTATCCTTTTATGGATTGGATTGTAGAATAGGAATATTTCCATCTTGTTCAGGGTTAGGTGTTCATTCAACTCTGAGACGATCCTGTCGACGGTTCTATAGAAACCTTTTTTAAGCTTAATAAGTTTCGCAGGTTCCGAGAACCTTTTGCAATAAAAATCACGGTCCTTAGCTTTGATATTATACCAACTATGGGGGTATGTAATCTCGCTGAGACCTACTTCCCAAGCCTCTGATAACTCTATAGGCTTTGGAAAATTGGTTGTATACTTCGAACTCTGATTATTACGATATATCTGTGCCGACGCATTACTGGGGAGAGTCAGGTAGAAGCCGCTGTGTTCCATGATGCCCAACTGTGTACACGCGAATGATGCGCTAGTTATCATGACTAGGGGTTTAAATTAACCCCCGTTGCCTCCACCACATCCTGCTCCAATACCCAACTGTTGAACTTTTGAGGCCAGTTTTTCCAGCGGACCAGCAACCATTTTTTACCCTTTTCTCTCTTCTGATCTAGAATCTCCTCCACGTGAAAGACTTTGTCTTTACCCAACTGGACCTTCTGTAATTCCTTCTCATAAAAAGATCCCTCTATAAGATCCCCGTCATAATCTTTTAATTTGTAGACCGGCGGAATGCGTGGCAGACATTCGGTAACGGTAAACAACTCCGAGCTAAAGCCTTGTTCGTATTTTTTGTCGAAAACACCCCTCAACTTTGATATACGCACCAAGTCACCCACTAGGAATTTAAAAGTCATTTTTTTCTTACGGCGAAGTGGGAACAAACCATACATATTTTTAAAGACTTGAAAAGAGTTTTCCGAAGAGACCTCCGAGGGCTTCATACGTATAGTCTTATGGTAGCTGTGGTTGTAACCGTTTACTAAATCCTGAACTATGTCTGTATATCGGTTGGTGTTGTGAGCTGTAAAATAGCGCCACATCCGCTCTTTCAAAGTCCTATTAAAGCGTTCCACAACCGAAGCTTTCAAATCAGAGCCTGTAGCAAAATGTACTATATTATACTTATTCATTAGCTTCTGAAATGTTTGATTAAAAAATTATTTTCCGCCATCCGTCTGCACTTTCTTGGGGGCGCCTCCTGCCTTCAAGATCGATTCAAAGGCCCTGGTCACCTCTGCCCCGCTCTTATTTTTTAACACCCTTACATAGGCTAATTTAGAGAAAATATCTATAACCGTTAGCATGTAGCGATTTCCATCATTTTTATCGGCAAGGGACTGCATGTCACATAGATCCGCCTGAAATTGGGATAATGGATGCGTAGAAAAAACTCTATTTCTTGGAAAATGTTTTCTTACAGGTTTATGTAGAGTGTAGGCATCTTGCTCTGATAACCATTCATTCACTTTAGCATCGCTTAACAGACTACCTGTTTCTTCGACTATAGCTCTCTGTAAACGCTCTTTACCCCCATAAGACCCGGGGTTAGAGGGATTATAATATATGTTTTTCAACAGCTGCTCAGCCATCCTTCTTGCCTCTCTGAGGTACAATAACTGTAATGAGCCACTTTCATATAACGACAACATTTCAGTTTGTGAATTTTTATTTTAAGAATGCAACAATTATTACGTATACAGACAATTCAGGATTTGTTGCAAGATACAAGTCCCCGTTTTCTCAACAATCACAGCATGCAACACCCTGTATATATTGTTTAGATTTACAGGTTTGTTTCGCTGAATTTTTAAAACACACACGTCTGATATATAAGTATATAAACAACAAATATGATACACATTCACATTAAAGGGTGGTTCAAACAAATAATGTAAAATCTTAGCCAAAGTTATTTCTAGTTCTTCAGAATCCTCAACAAGCCTTGATACCATATGTGACCATTGTAAACTCTCGCCCGTATGTCGGACATGTTTCATGATTTGCTCCATTTTTAACACACGCTCTACAATAACCCCTGTATTGTGGGTTGTGTAGAACTTTACATTGTTCACTTTATTTTCAATAATCTGATGCATAACATTTGTAAGGTCTCTCAAAAGAAAAAATGTATTTATTCGCTCAAACATCGTAGACACATAGTTACCCATAGCTCTAAATAAACAAAATGTCACTCGGTCTCTTGGGATTTATTGAGCCAGAAAAGCATCACATCAGCCATCACAGCTTCCCTGTATTTGTTGTCGTCCACCAGGGTGTGTCGGATTTCTTTGAGTTTCTCATGGATGAAGAGGGCCTCCTTCAGTTCATGTAGGAAGGCTTCGGTTACCCCGTAAACTCTAGGGATAGACGGCGCAATACCCATAGACTCCAGGGCGATGACCAGCGCTGGTATAAAAACGGCAGGACCACAGTCTTTTCACCAGCTCCTCAAAATGATTGAAAAAGTAGTATCTAGGAGGGTCGTAGAGGCAAGGATGACGACGCTGGCTGGGATGATTGATCTCACAGCCGATGCATTTTTCTCGTATATATTCGCCAATCACCACGTTTAAAAGTGTAGCTACAGAGGCCTTGATTGTATCCACAAAAACAGTACTGGCCACCCCATCAAACACATCCTCAGGCTGGGTAAATGTCGGGGGTGTCACGGGTCTTGCCAGGGGTGCGTAGAGTGTAGGGCTTCGTGGCATAGAGTCTTTAGTGTCGGGCCCCCATGACGTAGTGGCTTCCTCGTAGATGGTCTGGAGATCCATGGTGTATGCTGAAATGAAGAACTGGCTGCTTTTTTTCTTTTTATTGTAGAACAAGGCCCTTGGGTATCTGGGGGGGCGGGGTTAAAGCATCCGCTTACTTAGTTATCTTCTTGAGGCTCTTTTGCATCGTAATCTTTACGATTCGTATATATTATGCACTTCTTTAAATGAACAAGGCTCTGACGCTGTTGGCTCTGTACAAAGAGAGCATCCAACGGTTGCAACATTTTCAATTCCAGTACATCCCAACTGTTAAAAGGAATAAGCAGACGCAGTCGGGTATCCCCAGTCAGGCCACCACCCCTAAGTTTGTGGTTTCGGATTGCCTCGGTGCCGATATAGAACTCCACGCTGCCGCACGGTCGGCCATTCTTTCTTTGTATTTTCACCCTGTGAAATATTTGTCCTGAGGAGTCCGGGGTACCTTCCCAACGGGTCTCGTGGCCCGTGAACACACTATACCCCTTGGTGATAAGGCTCAGTTCAGGACACACAACCTTGCGAAAAACCGACCAGTCTTCAACACCATATTCCAAGCCTACAGTCTGGTCTGTATATTCTTCTCCTTCATCTACCGTATAGAGGGTCACTCTACAGGCCAGGTAATCAAACCGATACCCCCACTGCTGGCCATTAGACATCAACACTTGATCTGTCAGAGCATTTGCTGGCGGTATTTGGGTTCTATACACATTTAAAAAACGTTTTTTTGGCGCATCATATATTGCTGGTTGATACTTTGCCCTTGCTCTATGGGCAACCCGAAGGCCTGTTTCAGTTGTTACAGTCATCACTGCTTTGGTACCGATCCCAAATTCCATGGTTATTCTTAAGATCTTGTGCACTCTTAAACAGGTATTGTTCAGCGGCTTTATAAGGGGCCTTAACCAACCCAAACCGTGAGAAACAGTAACAGGTTGACCTGACACATGGTCACTTACTCAACCCCACCAACCCCCCTGGGCATACACCCTTCTACATGACATAGGGTCATAAATCATTACATAGGGTCATAAATCAGGCTTGGGTCATCAATCATTAACGGCCTGTCAAAGGGACCCTTACTCACCCCATAGCCCCCACCTAACCAGGCTTGTCTATCAGGCTTGGGTCATCAATCATTAACGGCCTGTCAAATGGACCCTTACTCACCCCATAGCCCCCACCTAACCAGGCTTGCCTGACCAGAAGACATGCACACGTCATCACTACATAGGGTTCACATAGAGTTCACATAGGTTCACATAGGGTCATCAATCAAAATTTTGACCCGTGACATCTACTTTATTCTCTCTTACACACACACAGGACAATTGGGCTAGGGGGTACAATATCACATTACACAAGGTCCTTATGAGACATACACACATAGTTCTAACAGCTGTTTTGTTGGTAGAGTATTTAAGTGTCTTAAAATAGTTCCATTTATTTTTGCAAGGTAAGAAAATGTGTTTTGTTTGTACATTTACATTTGTGAATATGAAATTTGGCCAAAAGAATAATGAAATTAATCTAATAAAATTATTTTAACTTATATCTATCATAAGAAAAGAATCCAAGCAGCACATCTCCCCATAATAGTGTAAAATAATCATAAATGTGTTCAAATTCCTTACATGAATACAATGACAAAAAATGTGCAAATACTTCTGCTTGGTCATTACAAAAGCTACAATATTTTACTTCTTCATATAGTGGTTGGCAGGATAATATTTATGAATAATTTAAGAAACTTCCTTAATTTTGTTAAGTAGGTATGTGGCAACATCCAAACTTTTTCTCTAACAGATATTATCAATAAAACCATTCCAGTAAGTTTCCTGTTGAAACAAGGCTCGTATAGCTCCATTGTTGCTGAATGGACTAAAACAAAAGTATTTCCTACTGATGAGTCAACAGGGTTAATTGTAGGTATGTTCTGAGGGTCAGGGCCCTGTTTCAGAAAGTGGGTTTGTGAAAACTCAAGAGTTATTCGACTCAGAGTTGAAGGAAAGTCTGGGTTTTCGGTTTCACAAAGCCAGTTCAGTTTAACTCTGAGTCAGTTACTATGGCAACATACTCCATGGAGCTAACCTGCTCGCTGGCAGGTTTTCAACTAGCCCTGAGTTTCTCCTCCTCTTTAGCTGAAGCCTGCAGACTTAAGGTGTCAGACATGGCGTGTCCTTTTCTTGAAGAGCCAGTTGAAATTGAAGCACAAATACCACCCTCTCTCAGTTGGGAGAGGGTGATCATGCCCCGCTTCGATGTTTTATCATTCCCTGATTATGTTTGTGCAGAAAAACAGAAACGTTCAAGCGATCATTCAGCTGAACAATTTTCTCAGCCCTCATATTGTTCATATGACACATTGTGGACATGCTCTCAGTTCGGAATAAATTAATTTGTTGCACTTAATTTTTTTGCCAACGGGAGTTTTCTATATAATATTGGTGACGCTGAGCATATTTCCAAGGCAACCGTCTGTTGAGCCGTCAGAAATGTGACTCTTGCACTGAAACGTTTACTGTACACTTTTGTGGCGTTCCCAAGTCAGACTCAAAGAAGAATGCCACAGAATTACAGGTATCAGTCTAAGCAATAATGTATTTAGTATGAAGCACTAAATCAGTTAATGAGCTTCCTCCAAAGATACCTTCATCAATAGGTCACCCACTGTTTTGACTGAGGGCCATCTCTTCAGCCTCTGTGAGTGGTGGTGGACCCCCACCCGTTTTTCAGCCCTCAGACTTTTTCTATTGGTTATAATTGAGGTCAAATTTGAACATGTCCAGTAAGCACAAATTCAGAGAGATGTATGTACAAAGGAATTTAAGTGTTACTTTGAAATACTGGCAGTGTTGGGATGGCTGAAAAACATACATTTTTTGCTTAGAAAATGTCACAAACTACTTAAATATATTATAGGTTGAATGTAGCCACTGAATAATGTTTAATTTGGTAGGGTAGGCTTAACAACATCCTCATTTCTTGTAATGAAATTATACTTTACCTGTTTGAAGTATATTTGTATATTTCATCTTCAGTGGCTGCCAAGTAGGTTTTGTGCCTGTTGGGTTGGACATGCAATAATATTAAGCGCGCGCGCGCACGTACACATATAAAATGTTGAATAAGTGGAACACGAGATAAAACTTCTTAAAATTAATACTCACGCATTGACTTGGTCAGCAATTTTCTGCCACGCCAACTCACGTTCTTTTGCTGCTGCTACGGCATTTATTTTTTTTCTTAAATATATGCACATATTCTGCATACGCGTTCGTTAACATTTGAAACTCCACTGGGGAGAAGTAGGAGGTTCGAGACCTTTTCTCCTGTTGCCATGATGAATCATGTTATCTGCGTTCCATTGATGATGGCTCTTTATCTCCTCATGCACGTGTTTAACTCAGGGTTAAATTAACCAAGCTTTGATTGAACTAATTATTATAACCTGCTCTGAAACCGAAAACTGAGTTTGACAGCTCAGAGTCAGTCAACCCAGAGTTCAGGTTTAAACTCATTAGAGTTTGTTAAACTTGCTTTCTGAAACAGGGCCCGGGTCTTGACACGTTCCTCAATAATCAAGCAGCATCTAAAACAATTGCAAAATTCCACACCTGACTCTCAGCTGCGCGATATACTTACATACGTCATCAATTTGGGCACCAGGTGTGTCCGTATAGCCAAAGATAGGATCTTACTTATTCATTAATTTTCTCGAAATCTAAAGGAACAATTTAGATTCCAGACAATGTCTTATGTAGTTGAACTTGTTATGACTCCAACCCTGTGAGAGTCACAAACTGACACGTTTTCATTTTCGTCAAAAACAACTTTATATAGAAAGACTGCCTCTGAGTTGACGACCTGCATATGCGCATGTCGACGCGAAAACGACCCGTTAACGTGTTTCTACGTATGAGTTCTGCTAGCCGACGTCGCCTACAAGTGTGCCCAGGGATCTTCATAATGCACTGTCTTTGGTATAGCCTCTCCCTGGCTAGGTGGCTGGCTAGCTGCTAGCTGTCAAACATGCATGTGTGAAGCAGAACAAGCAAAGCGACAACGATTCATCGGTGTTTCTGCGATCATCTGTAAATTACTGAGTGGTCCGTCCAATATTATCTTCCCCCTCAAAGCACCCAAGCGCCATGAAATTGTTCCAGGCAGCGATGGTGTTGTAAGGCTGTCGCTTGAGCATTCTGGTAGTTCGTGTGTGTTTGTGGCATCTTCTAATTGAAGTAGTTTCTCAGACTGTACATCTAACATGGGGATAGAGAATGTGGAAAAGTATGTCGTTTCTAGAAAATACTTTCAGCCATGTGTCTTCGACTTACAGAGATGGATGGCTAATGTCTTTGACATGCAAAGTTTGACATAGGCATAGGGCAGGACATTGCGCCGTTTGTGGTAGCTGTTTCGTTCCTCATATTTAGCGTTAACTTTAGAGAAACAAAAAAAAACATTTTCTTTTGCGTTTTCACTATCAAGAAGTAAAACAAAAGGAACGAAACAGTGACGACTAAAGGCAGGACAGTCCCACCAGTAAATTATTACAACAACAAACTACTTGTAATGGTCTGCTAATAATAATCTCCACCTCATTTACAGTTCAAATAAGCTTTGGATAATGGTTTAACTTTGCAATCATTGTTTTTTTGTCTTGACATAGATGCGAGTTTGGGAAACTGCTCTATGTGAATGGAGCCACGTGCCAGGTGTGCAGGAGCTCTTCGCCTGATCAGTATCCTCATCAACCAGAACTTGAGTTTACCCATTGCGGTTTACCATAGCATTGGTGTATGTTCATTGTGAGGGTTATTACCTTGAGAATTCCTCTATAGTACATGTGTGAGTATAGGTCATTATCTGTTTTACTTTAACAGTGAGACAGATGGTGTATGTGTGTTATAATGGCAGGTTTGGTGACTGTGGATCTGTTCTAGACATAATTCTGCTGATCTACCCCACACTGGGTCATCATTAAAAGTACAGTCTATAGTGTTTACAGCATTTTGGTAGAAATGCATTCCGTGTTCAAATACATCCTCATTAATGCAGCAACCTTGATTTGAATAGGATCATTCATATACTTTATTCATATATACTCCTTAATTTTCAGTGTTTCTCATGTTTCAGAGCAGAAGAAGCAGTGGAAATGCTGAATACCTTTTTATAATCAGGAGAACCCAAATGGTAAGATCTGCTACTGTTATCTTGTAACATGTGTATCTGAAGTATTTCCACCTACAGTAGGCCTGCAACTTGGATTTTTCCCATTCTCTTTCAGCCCCCAAGCCCAAGACAAGGAAGGAGTGAGATACTGTTACTATCCAGCAGGGGGCAATATTCGTTAAGTAATGAGGTGAGGAGCAGAGAACGAACATGAGGCAAAGGGAGTAGCTAACAAAGGGTTCTCCTGAAACAGACTTGGAACACAACCATGGGTCCTATGGATTTGTTTGTCTGACAAAGAAATCAAATGAACTTTTTCATCTTTTCACTTATTCGCTCAGCCTTTTGCATCAGCACTCATTTTTATTTTCATATTATTGACATTGTTTTATACCCTTAGAGCATAGTTTGAGTGGACACTATGCATGGCCTGTAAAGTGCCTTGCTGCTATAACAGCCTCTACTCTTCTGGGAAGGCTAGATGTTGGAACATTTCTGTGGGGACTTCCATTCAGACACAAGAGCATTAGTGAGTTCGCCTACTGATGTTGGGCGATTAGGCCTGGCTCACAGTCAGCGTTCCAATTCATCCCAAAGGTGTTCGATGGTGGTGAGGTCAGGGCTCTGTGCAGGCCAGTCAAGTTCCTCCACACCGATTTTGACAAACCATTTGTGTATGGACCTCGCTTTGTGCACAGGGTCATTGTTATGCTGTTAACAGGACAGGGCCTTCCCCAAACTCTTACCACAAAGTTGGAAGCACAGAATTGTCTAGAATGTCATTGTATGCTGTAGCGTTAAGATTTCCCTTCACTGGAACTAGGGCCTAGCCCCAGACCATTATTCCTCCTCCACCAAACTTTATAGTTGGCACTATGCATTGGGGCACGAGGTGTTCACCTGGTATTCGCCAAACCCAGATTCATCTCTATATGCTGTCTTATCATTGTTGGTGATCAGGCCTGCCACTGTTGTGTCATTGGGAAAGGTAATGATGGTGTTGTGCCTGGCCGTGCAGTCATGAGTGAACAGGGAGTACAGGAGGGGACTAAGCACGCACCTCTGAGGGGCCTCCGTGTTGAGGATCAGGGTGGCGGATGTGTTGTTACCTACCCTTACCACCCGGGGGTGGCCCGTCAGGAAGTCCAGGATCCAGTTGCAGAGGGAGGTGTTTAGTCCCAGGGTCCTTTGCTTAGTGATGAGCTTTAAAAAAAAATATATATATATATACTCAGATTTTATTGTAGGAACACAAAGAAAGTATAAATAATGTAAAATAAAAGAACAACAAAAAAGATCTGGCAGTTACAGTGCACTTCATATCTTCATCATCATATTAGTTACATTGACATCTTTGAATTAGACATTTTTCAAGTACGAAACCCATTTTTCCCAATATTGACCTCTCTCCTGTTGAGTTCTTAAAGCAAAGGTCATACGCTCCATGTGGTATATTTATTTTACAATATCTATCCATTGTGTCACTGTGGGAGGGTCTTTTTGTAGCCATTTCCTAGTGAAAGCCTTTTTACTGGCTGCCAGTAGGACCTTCAAGAGGTACTTTTCTCTATTGTGTAAGTCATCAGGTATTTCACCCATGTACAAAGAAATGAATGTTTGTTCGATGTCAAATCCCATTATTTTTCCAATGTTCGATCTTATTTCTCCCCAGTAAGTTTTGATTGCAGAGCAGGACCAGAAGATATGAGAGTGATCCACCCTTGATAGCCCACATTCTCTCCAAGAAGGGTGTAGGGAGCCAGTCTGTTTTGATTTCAGTTTAGGTGTTATGAAGAAACGTTTAACATTCTTCCAACATAATTCTCTCCATGACCTTGAGTTGGTGGAGCTTTGTTGAGTCTCTAATATGTTCAACCATGTTTCATCAGTTATTTCAATGTTAAGTTCCTCCTCCCATTTCTTTTTAATATAGTTTGTAGAATGATTGAATACCCAAGTAGAGATTTGTAAATGTTTTTTTGTTACTCCTCAAGTTGTATGCGTTAGTGAATACTTGGATTAATTTGAGGTGCTCGAGGGTCAGTCACTTTTATCTCCCTTAAGAAATAGTGTTGGACTTGTAGGCATCTGTAAAAATCTTGTTTATCCAAGCCATGTTCTTTACTTATGTCCTGGAAGTTATCTAGGTCCCCATTCCTTATAATTGTACTGAATGATGTGATGCCTTTCTGCGCCCATTGTTTAAACCTGCTGTCCTGAGTTGCCGGGATGAAGCTGAGGTCGTATGCGGGCCAACTCAGCAGTTTGATCTCTCTGTCTAAATTATTTTGCTTAACTACCCTAAATCATGTCTTCAGAGAGAAATGTATCCACTGATTTTGTCTATTGTATATTTCTATTACCATGTCCTTATTACCCATACAGTCAGTTTTGGGAATCTCTGTCAAAGTAGTTTCAATGTCGTTCCATTTGGATTCGTATTCTGAATTGCACAAACACACCAGAGGTCTCAATTGGGCTGACACACAATACTCTTTTAGGTTTGGTAAGGCCATACCCCCACAGTTTTTTGGTAATTGTAATGTTGTATATCTAATTCTTGGTCTCTTACTGTTCCAGATAAACCTTGATATCCGTTTATCCCATTCCCTAAACTGTTTAGGTGGGATTTGTATGGGCTGTGATTGGAACAAATACAGTAACCTTGGCAGGATGTTTATTTTGATTGTTTCAATTCTACTACTAAGATCTAAGGGAAGTGAATTCCACCTATATGTCATCATATATTTTCTTGTTGATGTGATCTTAATTCATGTAATAAAGTTTGGGTGTATCTTTGGTAGATATGCTCCAATATATTTAATGGATGAAGAGGTCCAGTGGAAGTTTTACCTGCTCTTCCTGTGGGGTATAATTATATACTAGGTTTTGGGTCTTGTGTATGTCAAGCACATACCCTGAATATGTTCCAAATGTTTGTAAAACATCCATCAGTCTAGGTACACTTGAGCCTGGGTCTTTAAGGAATAACAGAACAGCATACATGCATATCTTATGTTCACTGCCTCTTATTGTTATTCCCTCTAAGGTTGGGTCATGTCTTACTGCCTGTGCTAATGGTTCGAGGTACAAGGAGAAGAGCGTGGGTGAAAGATTACAGCCTTGTCTTGCCCCTCGCTCTAATTTGATCGTTCGTGTCAAATGTCCATTTATCTTTATTCTAGCGGTCGGACATGAATACAGTGTTTTGATGCACTGTATCACTTCTTTGTTGAAACCAAATCTTTCCATAACTTGGAATAGGTAATCCCATCCCACTGAATCAAATGCCTTTTCTGCATCTAGGCTGATTAATATTGCACTTGTCTTATTCTGAGTAATGTGGTCCATGACATGTAGTGTTCTCCTTATATTGTCCTGTGTCTGCCTATTTTGTATGAAACCAGTATGATCTCCGTCAATCAATTCTGGGATTATGTTCTCCATTCTTTTGGCTATTATTGATGCATATAGTTTATAATCTGTGTTAAGAATTGCGATAGGTCGATATGAACTGCATTCTTTCTTATCTTTACCCTCTTTTGGGATTACAGATATGATGGCCTCCCTCCATGACGGTGGGAGACCCCCCCCTCCCGCAGAGTCCAGTTAAAACAGGCCTTAAGTAGAGGTGTTAGTTGTTCTCTGAAGGTCTTGAACCATTCTGAAGGGAAGCCATCAGTGCCTGGAGTGCATTTTGAAAATGGTATTCTGTGCTTGTTGTTTCCTGAGTCTCCATGCTAGTAATTTGGTTGCCTTTGAGTCTGCTTCATAATACCGTTGTTTCAGGAACCTAAGCTTTTTCTCTACTCTATACATCTGGTCAATTTCCTGTTTTACCTTTTGAATCTCTCGTAATATAAGAGGGTCTTTGTATTGACTATGAGATCGTTCTAAGTTTCTTAGGGTTTCCTGTAATTTCAGCAGTTTCTGTGCTTTAATCTTTTTCTTGAGAGATGATGTGACTATGATCTTTCCTCTAATAACCGCCTTAGCTGCATCCCACAATATAGCAGGAGATACTTCCCCGTTATCATTATTCTCCAGATAGATGTTCAATTCTGTCTTTATTGATTCCTTGAATGCTGGATCATTCAGCATGTTTGTATTAATTCTCCATATAGTATTTCTTGGTTTGCTATCAAGGTGTAGAGTAAGGTAAACTCCATTATGATCTGATAAGTCGCTCTGCCCGGTCCTACAATCCTTAAGCCTGTGTCTATCTGCACTGTACATGAAAAAGTAGTCTAACCTGGAGTATTCAGTGTGGCGGGCTGAGTAAAAGTATATTCCTTATCGGTCTTATGGGTGTCACACCATACATCGAGCAGTCCTAGATCCTGCAGTATCCTATTGATCTTTTTAGCAACTAGACTAATTTTCCTATTTTGATTTGTGCTGTCCAAGTTTGAGTTTAGAACTGTGTTAAAATCCCCTCCACAGATAAGAGTGCCAGAGGTTTCTGTGGCAATTAAATCAAACACCTTCCTATAGAAGACCATGTCACTCCCCGGGGGAGGTGAAGTTTATATTTAAGTATAAATCTACCCTAAAAAGTATAAATCTACCCTCCTTGTCTTTAATTTCTGACATAATTTTGAGTTTAACTGAATTTGGGATCAAGATTGCAACTCTCCTTCTACCCATTTTGTAAGAAGAAAAAAAAGTGTTCCTCTATCCAATTTTCTTGAGTGTCTCGTGTTCAGGTGTGGTTAAGTGAGTTTCTCGTGTTCAGGTGTGGTTAAGTGAGTTTCTCGTGTTCAGGTGTGGTTAAGTGAGTTTCTCGTGTTCAGGTGTGGTTAAGTGAGTTTCCTGTCAGAATAGTATGTCATCTCTCTCCCGTTTCATCTTTGCTATTACATTACTTCTCTTGATGTCACTCCCCAGTGTTTACATTGAGACTGATGACCTTACTTCTCTTGATGTCACTCCCCAGTGTTTACATTGAGACTGATGACCTTACTTCTCTTGATGTCACTCCCCAGTGTTTACATTGAGACTGATGACCTTACTTCTCTTGATGTCACTCCCCAGTGTTTACATTGAGACTGATGACCTTACTTCTCTTGATGTCACTCCCCAGTGTTTACATTGAGACTGATGACCTTACTTCTCTTGATGTCACTCCCCAGTGTTTACATTGAGACGTATTACATTACTTCTCTTGAAGTCACTCCCCAGTGTTTACATTGAGACTGATGACCTTACTTCTCTTGATGTCACTCCCCAGTGTTTACATTGAGACTGATGACCTTACTTCTCTTGATGTCACTCCCCAGTGTTTACATTGAGACTGATGACCTTACTTCTCTTGATGTCACTCCCCAGTGTTTACATTGAGACGTATTACATTACTTCTCTTGAAGTCACTCCCCAGTGTTTACATTGAGACTGATGACCTTACTTCTCTTGATGTCACTCCCCAGTGTTTACATTGAGACTGATGACCTTACTTCTCTTGAAGTCACTCCCCAGTGTTTACATTGAGACTGATGACCTTACTTCTCTTGAAGTCACTCCCCAGTGTTTACATTGAGACTGATGACCTTACTTCTCTTGAAGTCACTCCCCAGTGTTTACATTGAGACTGATGACCTTACTTCTCTTGAAGTCACTCCCCAGTGTTTACATTGAGACTGATGACCTTACTTCTCTTGATGTCACTCCCCAGTGTTTACATTGAGACTGATGACCTTACTTCTCTTGAAGTCACTCCCCAGTGTTTACATTGAGACTGATGACCTTACTTCTCTTGAAGTCACTCCCCAGTGTTTACATTGAGACTGATGACCTTACTTCTCTTGATGTCACTCCCCAGTGTTTACATTGAGACGTATTACATTACTTCTCTTGAAGTCACTCCCCAGTGTTTACATTGAGACTGATGACCTTACTTCTCTTGATGTCACTCCCCAGTGTTTACATTGAGACTGATGACCTTACTTCTCTTGATGTCACTCCCCAGTGTTTACATTGAGACTGATGACCTTACTTCTCTTGAAGTCACTCCCCAGTGTTTACATTGAGACTGATGACCTTACTTCTCTTGATGTCACTCCCCAGTGTTTACATTGAGACTGATGACCTTACTTCTCTTGAAGTCACTCCCCAGTGTTTACATTGAGACTGATGACCTTACTTCTCTTGAAGTCACTCCCCAGTGTTTACATGGAGACTGATGACCTTACTTCTCTTGAAGTCACTCCCCAGTGTTTACATTGAGACTGATGACCTTACTTCTCTTGATGTCACTCCCCAGTGTTTACATTGAGACTGATGACCTTACTTCTCTTGAAGTCACTCCCCAGTGTTTACATTGAGACTGATGACCTTACTTCTCTTGAAGTCACTCCCCAGTGTTTACATTGAGACTGATGACCTTACTTCTCTTGATGTCACTCCCCAGTGTTTACATTGAGACTGATGACCTTACTTCTCTTGAAGTCACTCCCCAGTGTTTACATTGAGACTGATGACCTTACTTCTCTTGAAGTCACTCCCCAGTGTTTACATTGAGACTGATGACCTTACTTCTCTTGATGTCACTCCCCAGTGTTTACATTGAGACGTATTACATTACTTCTCTTGAAGTCACTCCCCAGTGTTTACATTGAGACTGATGACCTTACTTCTCTTGATGTCACTCCCCAGTGTTTACATTGAGACTGATGACCTTACTTCTCTTGATGTCACTCCCCAGTGTTTACATTGAGACTGATGACCTTACTTCTCTTGAAGTCACTCCCCAGTGTTTACATTGAGACTGATGACCTTACTTCTCTTGATGTCACTCCCCAGTGTTTACATTGAGACTGATGACCTTACTTCTCTTGATGTCACTCCCCAGTGTTTACATTGAGACTGATGACCTTACTTCTCTTGATGTCACTCCCCAGTGTTTACATTGAGACTGATGACCTTACTTCTCTTGAAGTCACTCCCCAGTGTTTACATTGAGACTGATGACCTTACTTCTCTTGATGTCACTCCCCAGTGTTTACATTGAGACGTATTACATTACTTCTCTTGATGTCACTCCCCAGTGTTTACATTGAGACTGATGACCTTACTTCTCTTGAAGTCACTCCCCAGTGTTTACATTGAGACTGATGACCTTACTTCTCTTGATGTCACTCCCCAGTGTTTACATTGAGACTGATGACCTTACTTCTCTTGATGTCACTCCCCAGTGTTTACATTGAGACTGATGACCTTACTTCTCTTGAAGTCACTCCCCAGTGTTTACATTGAGACTGATGACCTTACTTCTCTTGAAGTCACTCCCCAGTGTTTACATTGAGACTGATGACCTTACTTCTCTTGATGTCACTCCCCAGTGTTTACATTGAGACGTATTACATTACTTCTCTTGAAGTCACTCCCCAGTGTTTACATTGAGACGTATTACATTACTTCTCTTGAAGTCACTCCCCAGTGTTTACATTGAGACGTATTACATTACTTCTCTTGAAGTCACTCCCCAGTGTTTACATTGAGACGTATTACATTACTTCTCTTGAAGTCACTCCCCAGTGTTTACATTGAGACGTATTACATTACTTCTCTTGAAGTCACTCCCCAGTGTTTACATTGAGACTGATGACCTTACTTCTCTTGATGCATCGATATAAATAAAAAAGACATGTGCACCATATCTGCCTGCTTATCATGAGCCTAAAAATGAATGAAAAATCAAGAATGATAATAAAGCAAACCAAATACTTTGGTATTTGGACTCCCATGTCAGAGGACTGTCTCTTGGGTTTGAGGGGATGAGCCTGTCCGCAGGATAGGCCCCTCGCTCAGATATGAAAATGCGTGACGTAGTCACAAACAAGACCTGGTGGAACCGAAAATAATAAGGGCGCCTATTTCATCGCTTATACACATCGGTTAATTACAAGTGAAACTATATCGGTCATGCGTGCATATCATGAATCCTCCCCCTGATATGCCCTTCTGTCGCCCAGTCAATGTGTCATTAATCCTTAGCTAATATATATGTTATTAACGTGACACTACTTAGTGTGTTCATAAAGAGCACATACTTGTGGCTACTCACCCTTGTTCAGCATTGGGGGAAAATAGGGGAGATATTTGACCTATTGTAATGTCAACCGTAACAACCCAATGTCTTAACAGCTCGCGGTAACTATTCATTCTGTTAAATCCGATTCTGTGTCTCTCTCGGATGTGAACGTCCTCTCGCCGAGATGGTTTCCCTCTTTCTCCATGACCCTGCTGGTCGACAACGATCCATGGGAGAGCCTGCTCGAGTCTTTCCGCTGGTGATGTCACCTTTCTCCTGGCGGTATACTCCACTGGGAAGCCAGTATCAGTATCTCTCCCGCGTAGTCATGATCAAAGAACACTCGTTGGCCTTGGAAGTTAACAGGCTTTTTCCAGGTTGCATGTAAGACTTTCTCTTTGACTGAGAATTTTAGGAACCGTACTACTATGGATCTTGGTGGGGCGCCGCTGGGGGGTTTTGAGGCCAGAGCTCGGTGTGCTCTCTCGAATCCCAGGTCAGGGTCGTCTTCAAGTATGTCCTTGAATAGACCCTCCACGAATTTGGGCTTAGTCTTTTTCTGCGCCCTCTACTACTTTATAAAGTCTAATGTTGTTTCGACGTGAGAAACCTTCGAGTTCTGTCACTTTTGCCTGTAGTACGTGTTGGCTTTTCAACTTTTTTTATGACTGCAAATGTTCAAAATTTGTTTTATTCAAGCTTCTGGTTAATGTCCTTCTTGAATTCATTTAGTTATTTTCTTACATCTTCTCGAAGTTCCTCTCGTAAGCCTGTGAGCGCCTCGCCCAATTCCTCCTTCATCACCTCACGAAACTAGGGTTATTTTGCTGCTGCTATCTTATTTGCGCTAGCGTTAGCCATCTCGGGTTCATCGCCGATTATCTTCTGCTGTCTTGTTATGGGTAGCTCCGCTACCTTTTCCTATTTTTCCATTTTGCGTAAGTTATTATAATGGTCAGAGTAAATACTTGAATTTAGGGGGGTGGGGAAATACCCAACTGATGTGCAGTACGAAAAACTCGGCAGCCATTTCCTAAGTTGCGTCACCGGAAGCCCCCAGCCACGCCGCTTAGTGATGAGCTTTGAGGGCACTATGGTGTTGAATGCTGAGCTGTAGTCAAGGAATAGCATTCTCACATAGGTGTTCTTTTTGTCCAGGTGTGGAGTGCAATAGAGAGTGCATCGTCTGTGGATCTGTTTGGGCAGTATGCACATTGGAGTGGGTCTAGGGTTTCTGGGATAATGGTGTTGATGTGAGCCATTACCAGCCTTTCGAAGCACTTCATGGCTACAGACGTGAGTGCTACGGGTTGGTAGTCATTTAGGGAGGTGTCCTTGGGCACAGGGACTATGGTGGTCTGTTTGAAACATGTTGGTATTACACTCAGACAGGGAGAGGTTGAAAATGTAAATGAAGACACTTGCCAGTTGGTCAGCGCATGCTCGGAGTACACGTCCTGGTAATCCGTCTGGCCCTGCGGTCTTGTGAATGTTCACCTGTTTAAAGGTCTTACTCACATCGGCTGCGGAGAGCGTAATCACACAGTCGTCCGGAACAGCTGATGCTCTCATGCATGTTTCAGTGTTACTTGCCTCGAAGCGAGCATAGAAGTAATTTAGCTCGTCTGGTAGGCTCGTGTCACTGGGAAGTTCTCGGCTGTGCTTCCCTTTGCAGTCTACTAGTTTGCAAGCCCTGCCACATCCGACGAGCTTTGGAGCCAGTGTAGTACGATTCGATCTTAGTCCTGTATTGACGCTTTGCCTGTTTGATGGTTTGTCGGAGGGCATAGCGGGATTTCTTATACGCTTCCGGGTTAGAGTCCCGCTCCTTGTAAGCAGAAGCTCTACCCTTTAGCTCAGTGCGGATGTTGCCTGTAATCCATGGCTTCTGGTTTGGGTATGCACGTACAGTCACTGTGGAGACGATGTCATCAATGCACTTATTGATGAAGCCAGTGACTGATGTGGTGTACTCCTCAATGCTTTTGGATGAATCCTGGAAAATATTCCAGTCTGTACTAGCAAAACAGTCGCAGTAGCTTAGCATCTGCTTCATATGACCACTTTTTTTATTGACCGAGTCACTGTGTATGAATTTGAGAGTGCTTTCTTTTCTCCAGCTCCATCCCTCAGGTTTTTAGATAATTTGTCTTTGAGAGTTTTTTTCTACAAACAGTGATTAGGCCCTTACATGCTGTCATGTTATTGATCTTAATCATGTAATAATAACCTCCCTCCAGTTCCCTCTGGTTTTGTGTGTTATGGTTCATTCCTACATAAAGGTTTTAAATGTTTGATGCTTGCAGTAGTGGCGTGTTAGATGAGAGATGTCATGCTCTTCACTACATTCTGACCATACAACCCCCCCTGAAGGTCACTCATGTAGAGCTTTGCTGCTACGGCCAAAGAACCACTCAGGATCCCTGCCTAAGACTGGCACAGTACACATGCTCAGCCGCCTGCCCCCACACATCCGGCAGAGAAACACACACACACACACCTTGCCAAAGGATCTGTACTCTGTATTTTCTGTGCTTGGAGGGTGCAGGGGTTGAGTGCCACCACAGTGAGTGCTTGGAGCTACTATGCAGGCTATATTTGGGCCTCCATCTTGTGCCCGCTGAATGAGCTGCTTGGTGTCACTCTATGATTTTCCACCCACTGGGGCCTGGAGAACAGAAAGGCTGCATTTAAACTGCTTTTACTTCCACTAATGTCAGTACGCATTGAGCGGTGATGTTATTTGTGCTCAGACTCTGGCATTTCCGCCTGCAAGTTTGTAGTTATCATACTTTTGATTGGCTGTGACTAAGCCTTGCAATGTTGCTCAAGCTTCTCCTGCTTACCAAACACCGGTTACTTCCCAATTACTATGCTAATGTATGCCAGCAAAAAACCCTTCAAAATGCATTCAATTTGTCACCTCCACATGGGGGACCGGCAGTGTTAATGAGAAGACTATGAAGTGTCGTTCTCTCGTTATCAAGCTGACAGAGAGCCTGCGACGGTGCACACACTCCACCATGACAAAAATGTATACAAACAACTTACCCGGCAAAGATGTCATTATCTATCAGGATGAAAAACCACAGTTGTCAAGAGCACCTATTTCTGTTTCACTACAAACGACTGTGTTTGCAGAGGAATGGATGAGAAGGGTTTAATTTTTCCATATAATTGAGCTGACGGCTACTATTACGGGAGCTGGCTGGTTGCAAACCTTTAGAGGTTTTGTTTTCTAAGAAGTAGGGATAGCTAGAGAGGAGATGCAGGATAGTACACGGTTGTGTTTTGCAGTTTTGGCTCTACGTTTAAAACATTTTATAGGGTTGTAATACAATGACAGCCTGTTTAAAAATGATAAATAGCAGCTGAGATCATATCACTGTCAAAACAAACTTATAGCCACTCATAAAGAATTTATCCCATTTATCTATTATGCTACTGTGGTATACTTTCATTTATAGGCTAACATATTATTTCATGAGACCTTCTGAGGTCTGTCTCCCAGAGTTACTAGCGCCTTGGAATAGCTGTGATGTGAATGAAAAGGCATATTATGGGTACATTTCTTTTGTATTGAGCTTCTGGTTATTTAGTCTGTCGAGCTAACCCATTTTCTTATGGGCTGGAATGTGTGTTTCTCGTTAAGAGCTTGTCCAGCACTGCACAAAGGAATTGTTATGTTAGGGCAGAGTCTGTGTCTGTCTAAAGAAGACAGACAGAAATGCCAGAGAAAATATAGGCCAAACATTAAATCACAAGTGTGGTGATTTTTCTTTTTAATTGAAGAGAAGAGCTGTAGTGAGACTCTGACTGACACACACACACACACACATCTGACTCGCTCGAAATAACTTAACACCTTTTTATTGAAAGACCATACACACTTCAAGAGTCAAACGCTGTCATCCCTTTTTACAAAAACATAAAAACAAGAAAGGGTAATTTTGAACAGTGGAGCTCACAAGTCTGGCTGTCCTAGAAAATAACATTCTATGGTACAGCTGTTAGACACTACACAACCAGGAAAAGGCTGTCATTCATGCCACTCTGTAGGCGACATGCCCTCGCTAGAAAGCTCTCCAGTGAAAAGGGAGAAAAAGAAGAGAAAGCTAATCCTGATACATGGCTTTTGCTAACTCTGCCGGAGTGCCTAAGCATCTTAAGATTAATATCACACCCATAGCAATAAGTTCATTCCATTTAATGCAGTATACTCGGTGTTCAGATAATACTTGAGTCGTAGAGATGGATAAACAGGATGATTAAATAGTAAATACTAATACGTGAGTAAATGTAATGTCATCGTAATGCCTCCTAGTCCATAGCAAAGTGGTGAATTCATATCCCACCTTGTCATTGACGGGAAACAGGCATCTCAGGTCTTAGCTACAGTCCAACAACTTCAAGAGGAGGACTCAGCACTTTAAAAGCCCAAAAGGATATTTTCAAAAGAGAAAAAAATCTGATCATATTCCCACATATTTTTTAAATAATTTATTTACATAGAGGTTGTTATTATGCTGTCCGGGTTGGGATTGGGCCTGTCTTTGCAGCGACCCACAATGCAGTGTTCCTACTCCGCAATGGCCTTCAGTCAGCTTTAGCCTTGTCTGTGTCTATAACACCTGGAAGACAGAGATGAATATCAAGGTCTTGTGGTGTTGAGGGGGGAATATGAAGTTGTGTAAGACAAAGAACAGGAATACTAAAGAGTTTGTACGTTTTCAGAGACCACCATTTCTAATGCGACTCTGTAGTCACTCCATCCAAAATGAAATGCCAAATTGAACATTCATAGCAAACCAATTGGCCTCATATACTGTAGCTATCATTAAATGTCACATTTGGGTATATTGAGGTTATGTTGGAGCGGTGAGATGGGAATATGAGCTCTGAGGGAAGGAGCTGTGGGAGAGAGAAATGAATTAAATCACAGCAGGACTAGACCAGGGAGAGGAGGGAGGGGATTGGAAAGAAAGGAGGGAGAAAGAGGAGAGGAAGAAGGGACTAACAAACAAAAGGGAGAGAGGAGAGAACGGGCGGAGGAGAAGGAACGAAAGGAGAAGAGGAAACGGGAGGGGTGAAGATGAATTAGACAGGAAAGAGAGATGTGGGAGGAGTGAGCAGATTGTAGGACGTGGAAGAGTGTGAGAGGAAACAGAAGGGTAGTGTTGATTTGTGGGTCAGTGTTAAACAGGTGGGAGGAGGAGGGATGGAGGGATTTGTCTGCTAGCTGCAGTCAGTCTGCTTTTTGACTCTTCTCTCCTATCCCATCTGTAACGCTGCAGATAGCTCTCCTCCCACGGACCTCCCAGCCTGCACTTTAAATGCAAATAGGTACAGGAATGTGTATGTGTGTGTGTGTGTGTTAGCTCAACGGTGTACTTGTGTTTGCGTGTGTGTGTGTTAGTGTGTGTACACATTTTTGAACTCGTTTGCACTCGTGGGTGAGTGCTGGTGTGTGATTGAGAGCACCACTCTGAAACCACAAGGATTCATGCTAGTAGAGGCCCTTAGCGTGCTATCCCGCTCCACACTGTGGAACACACACACACAGAGGGAGCAGCTGCCAGACGTGCTGAGGGCTTACATTTGGAGCCGTCCCAGATGTAGCTGTTGAGGACCTCTCCCAGGACGTAGTAGATGTTAATCAGGACAGTGAGGCAGGAGAAGAAGGCCACCTTCGCCAGGGGACTGATCTGCTCCAACAGGGGGTAGACCCACACGCCGGTCACATGATGCACCCAGCACATCCTGACAGAGGGAGGGAGGTAGGGGTGAGATGATAGAGGACAGAGATATATAAGGAAAGAGAGTAGAGAGTTTGTTTATATTATAAACCGGGTGGTTTGAGCCTTGAATGCTGGTTGTGTTGAAAGCCGTGGTATATCAGACAGTATACCACGGGTATGACCAAAAATTGCTTGTTTAGTGTTCTAATTATGTTGGTAACCAGTTTATAATAGCAATAAGGCACCTCAGGGATTTGTGGGATATGGCCAATATACCACGGCTAATGGCTGTATCCAGGCACTCCGTGTTGCGTTGTGCATAAGAACAGCGCTTAGCCACACCTTATTGCTCAATTATACCCACTTGTCTGTATTTGCATTTACTATGGATCCCCATTAGCTGCTGTCTTCCTGGGGTCCAGCAAAATGAAGGCAGTTATACAATTTTAAAATTTTTACAATATATTCACAATTTTCACAACACACTGTGTGCCCTCAGGCCCCTACTCCACCACTACCGCATATCTACACTACAAAATCCATGTGTATAGTGTGTATGTTATTGTGTGTATGCAATAGAGGCTCAAAGATGGCCAAAGTGGAGATCCTTTGTAGCTGTAGTACACCCACTCTCCATGTCCCTTTGTCTGTCTGCCTACTATAGTATCCAGCCACTTCCTTTTCATAAAGTTAGGAGTCTGGTCATTTGAGTGTGAGACAGACAGCTGTCTTACTGTAGGAATCCAGAGATTCATTTTTTTTATCGTGAGATGATGATTCTAAAAACATACCGGCCCTAAATTATGCTGAACCACTGAAATGAATGTAACATACACTGAGTATACAAAACATTAAGGACATCTGCTCTTTCCATGACAGACTGACCAGGTGAATCCAGGTGGTTGTGGTGCAACTCAATATTAGGAAGGTGTTCCTAATGTTTGGTATACTCATTGTACACTTTTGAACATAAAGTGCTACTGATACATAACAGTAGCAGAGGACATTGGAAGTACCATCTGTGGAGAGAGAGAGAGAGAGAGACTGCCAGCCAGGGGATGTCTCAGGGAGAGAGTGTAATATTTACTGTACATTTTTTGTTTTTCACCTATTTATCTATTTCACTTTGAATAAAGCCACTTAAATTGACATTTAATTGATAGAGCGAGAGAGAGAGGGATTGCCATGGGAGGTCTCAGAGAGAGAGAGACTTCCAGGGGAGATCTCGGGGAGAGAGAGAGAGACTGCCAGGGGAGATCTCGGGGAGAGAGAGAGAGACTGCCAGGGGAGATCTCGGGGAGAGAGAGAGAGACTGCCAGGGGAGATCTCGGGGAGAGAGACTGCCAGGGGAGATCTCAGGGAGAAAGGGAGGGAGGGAGGGAGAGAGGGAGTCTGACTGACTGACTGCCAGGGGAGATATCAGGGAGAGAGAGAGACTGCCAGGGGAGATATCAGGGAGAGAGAGAGACTGCCGGGGGAGATATCAGGGAGAGAGAGTCACTGCCACGGGAGGTCTCAGGGAGAGCGAAAGAGTGTAATGTTTACTGTATTTTTTTGTTCATTTCACTTTTGTTTTATCTATTTCACTTGCAATAAAGCTACTTAAATCGACATTTAATTGAGAGAGAGAGAGAGAAACTGCCAGGAGAGGTCTCAGAGAGAGAGAGAGAGAAACTGCCAGGGGAGGTCTCAGAGAGAGAGAGAGAGAAACTGCCAGGAGAGGTCTCAGAGAGAGAGAGAGAGAAACTGCCAGGGGAGGTCTCAGAGAGAGAGCATACAGTACTGGACAAGGGCACATTAGTGACAGGTGACAGTAGTGTGTCAGCTGGTCCACTCACAGCCTCTCCTTAGCTCACTGATTCCCAAGCTATCACTCAGGGTGAGACTGGACTGGCCCTTACCCTGGCCCTAGGCTGCTCCACAATACAGGTGATCTCACTAATATCAAGTGATTAGACTACTTTAGACCACACGGAGAAGCTGTGAGTAATATGGTAAATTATGTAAATGCTTCAATTAGCTGAATTCAACAATTGGGCAATTAATTGAATGGGAATATTAGGTCTTCCGTTTGCACATGTGGGGACAAACAAGATTGTTCATCTAACAGTTACATCCGTTGACCTCTCCCCTCATTTATGATGTACTGTATGCTTCTTTCGTAAACCACAATATATATTTTTTCCGACTGACTCCATGGATTCAGGGGAAAATCCCAATGTTCATTTTAGTAACATAGCATTTCCTCAGTTTCCTGATTTTAGAAAATCCTAATTATTGAGCCTACCTGTGTCTGTATTATTGATGGTGTCTGACAGACTAACAAAACTGTACACAGATCAGATCGTCTGCCACTGAAGCATAACTCGTCCTACTTTAGGCTTGACATCTTTCTCTATCCCTCTTTCACTCCCTCCTCCTCTCTCCCCCTCCCCCTCTCTCTCTCTCTCTGTAACTCCATGGCTGGGTAATCCCCATGTAAGGCAGACTAGGGATTTACCCAGCTCCAGCACTTTCCCTCTCCTGCTGAGGGAAGCGAGACAGATTCTCTGACCCTGTGAGACGTGTGGGGATATAATCCTCTTCATTTTAGCCAGGGATTAATACAGAGAGAGGTGGGGGCCTTGACACTTCTAGTGGGACTCCTACATTTCAGTTGATTCTGGAAACCCTTTCTCCATGCTGTCGGCCCTGGTTAGCTGCAGTAGAGGGCTCCTCCAGCTCCCAGCCTCTCCTGTTCTTCCCTCTTCCCGTGAGCATTACATCTGCCGTGCCGTGTCAGGATTAGGGTCTGGTTCTCTGGTTCAGTAGAATGTTTTGTCACAAGGCAGGCCTCTCTCCCAGACCAGAGACAGATCTCTTTCTCTCGCTTTCTCTCTTTCCTGACTGATAGAGGAAGGTTAGAGGCTGTTTTATCTGCAGGAGATTTGCGAGAGACTGTGTGTCATCATGCTGGGAGAGGGCCATCCATCATGAGGGTGTGGAGGGACAGAGCCATGAGAAACAGGTGTTGAAGTGGAGCTAGCTGCCAGAGCCATGGGCCTGGAGAGGAGAGGTAGCCAGCTAGCCTGATAACATGCTCACTGGGGAGGGGCGGGCCTGCTGGTCTTCACTATGCAGTGTTTATAAAGTGATGTTTCTCTGTTCTGTACAGTATGTTCTTGTATTTAAAAACCAAAGTTAAGTGGAAACGGACAATAACATCTTATGGTCTCTTATCAATTAGCAACAACAACAAACAAAGAGTCCAGCCTACCATTGTGGGAAGAAAAGGGGGCTCTTACCATAGAACATATCCCACAGCGAAGCTGCACACAGCTATCAGTCCACAAGGCCTGCTGGGATACTGGTGGTGCGTGGTCCTCATCTCAATGATGATGAAGGGGAGGACGGTGGTGTGCTGGAGCAGAGAACACAGAGAGAAAGAACTCTCGTTAGCCACGTACAGACAGCTAGCTACTATAAGCGACACGCCGCCTGTCTCACCTCAGGCTCAGTGACAACGATAGAGACATGACACATTAGTAACACACAGAATGGCTTTGAGAGAGAGAGAGACAGAGAGTGATGTTATGATGAGGTACTCAGGCAGACATACTGTAGATGGGCTCATGTAAACAGTGGGAGTCTAGAAGCTCTGTCAGTCTGGGACACAGAGTGCAGGGTCATAAGAGGGTAATGAAGTTTTTTTCTAGAGCCATGTGTGGGAGACATTAAACAGATGACGTGCTCTGCTCTCCAGAGTGAGTGTCTTATGATTAAAATCCCCACTGCTCCCCTCTTGTGTTCTCTCGCTGACACACCTCACTTTTTCAAGAGTTCAGTAATCTTGCTTGCTTTGGCTCGCGATGTGGCACCTGTTTTCCGACGTGCTGAAAGGATCCAATCTTTTTTTAGAGTCTGCCTGCGTCTCCAGCGTGGCACAGATGTGTTTGCAGAGGAGTGGGGGCCCCGGGGCCTACAGCAGACAACATGAACTATTAACACCCTTTAATATTTACTGTGCGGGTCGTGCTGCTATTTCTCACCATGTTATTTCACCTAGCTGAACCAGCAGACCACTTGGGCCCGGTAGAACCCACCCTGTCCCGCCTACCACACACAGAGCAGCGGAACGCGACAGCTCCCTGACGAACGGCTCAAATTAATCAACGTGCTCACGACTCACCTGCTGTTCTTATAGACCACCTGCGCTCTGTCAGGAATAGAACCGTTACCTTACACCCCTGTGTGTGTCCGTGTCTAGGTGTCTGCGCACAGCTGAGTAGAAATAGGACTGCTGGGTTTGAAAGCACATCGTAACAGGATCAGGCTCGGTAACAGGCTAATATCTACAGGGCGGTATACTAAAGTTAACCTTGTTTCTAGTCTGTTTCTGCTTCAGCCAATTATTCAATCATTGTCGTACCAAATAAGTTGGTATCAAGCAGAAGCAGACTGAAAACCACATTGGCATTGACAAAGGCACAGGTTGGGTGGCCGTGAAGGAAATGTTCTATGTGACTAATTGCAAATGGCAGCTAATGACAGTCTCTCTAGAGCTGCGGTAACCATCTGGTGGAGATGTGGAGGGTCACAGTACGGAGACCTCCCTCTTGCGCTAATTGAAATATGAATCAGCTCCCTGAACATACACTTCCACTGAGTGGGCTAGAAGTGGCCTGGGTTCATAATACAGTATTACCATTTGGTTCATCCAAAAATGAAATCGTTTCATGTTAATGTGAATGGTAATGGCTCTGCCCATATAACCATGTGGTGAGAATGTCATTCAGTGTGCTTTGGTCAGCGGCATGTGGGCAGCCTTTATGCTGGGACGTTAAAACAAAGCTTACAGTGCTCCAATGGTGCTTATCTCATAAAAAGATCATTGGAGGACCCTGTCTGGCCTCTCCATGTATGTATTACTTACACCCGTCACTAGATGGCAGCCTTCTTACATTCAGACCAACCGAAAAGTCTCCTCCCACACCTGTCTAGCCTCAGTTGACCCAATGTACACCACATCACATCAGTGGCTATAAATGAGCCATGTTCCAATCTAACCTGTTATTTAAATACCTGACATGTTGGCTTGACGCATCTCTGCCCAGAAAGTGTTTTTTTAACTCCTCATTAATGTGCTAGTAAGTGTTATTCAGTGGTATTTATTACACATCTTACTGGCCTCTCACCACACTACAGCAGAACAGAACCTATTCTACCATGTCATGGTCACACAAATGAAGCTTTCTAATCACTCTATTGAATTGCACTCACGACACACACAGTCACAGTGAGTATCCCCATGCCATAATGGTTGTAATGCTGTAACCGTGTGTTCCTTATTACGACCTCAGTCACAATGACGAGTATTTCCTCACAGCTGGTCTGTCTCTGTCTGTCTGCCTCTCTCTCTGTCTCTCTCTCACTCCGTCCGCCTCTCTCTCTCTGTCTGCCTCTCTCTGTCTCTGTCTGCCTCTCTCTTTCTCTGTCTGTTCTGTCTGCCTCTCTTTCTCTGTCTGTCTCTCTGTCTCTGTCTGTCTGCCTCTCTCTGCCTCTTTCTGTCTCTGTCTGTCTCTGTTGGCCTCTCTCTGTCTGTCTGTCTGCCTCTCTCTGTCTGTCTCTCTCTCACTCTGTCTGCCTCTCTCTGTCTCTGTCTGCCTCTCTCTTTCTCTGTCTGCCTCTCTCTGTCTCTGTTGGCCTCTCTCTGTCTCTGTCTGCCTCTGTCTGTCTCTCTCTCTCTGTCTTTGTCTGCCTCTCTCTCTCTTTCTGTCTCTCTCTGTCTTTGTCTGCCTCTCTCTGTCTCTGTCTGTCTCTCTGTCTCACTCCCCTTCACTCTTTGACCATAATGACATAATCTATCTAACTATATACCCGTGTCAGACCATCAGACCCATGTTGTATTTGTCAAATTTCAAAGTTAATCTATGTTACACTTACCTTTCTAGATTACCTCCATTTTCTTAGTGAGACAACTGGGGATATCTATATTCATTTACATAAACTACAATCTGTTTGTAATTTGTTGTTGGTACGATAACAAGATTAAGACAAACTGACTGTTGATCTTGGAGATGAACAATAGAATTTCATACGCCTTAAATCTTTCAACCAGCCACATTTCTGGGAAGAGTGTTAGGCAAGCAACGTTCCAGTGACCTAAACCGCCAACCGTTGACTGTTAGGAAGAAACTAGAGATTGAGAGTTGAAGGCACCTCATTAGCCCACCTAAAGCTAACGTGTCGCTGTTAAAGCCTGGGAGTGAGCCATGACACTCGGCAGATCTATGCAGCTGCTGCAGGTGCAAATAATGATGGTAAGAAGTCCCTCATCTCCTCAGAGACATTACGTCCTCCCTGTCAGGAGACAGAGAAGAGCTCGTCCACTGCTCTACTCTACTCTCCTGGATCTAAAAAGTGCTCTTGCCCACTGTTTTATATATCTGTCTTTCCCTCACTTGTTTTCAATCGCTCAATCTCCTCTTTCTCTAATAGAAAATAAACGTAGACATTGACACTCTTTTTCAGACAAGAAAAAAAGTTGAGGCAAGAATAACCTCCTACAGTATGGGTTTACTTGAGCACTAATGGCTATCACCTACGGGCCAATCAGGATTAGGTGGAGTGATCCAGGGGAAAGAGTTTGGTTAGCACTGCTGAGAAGAGTTCTCCCACAACAGACTCAGGCCAGTGAAGGAACCGGGTTTTGACACAAGATCCAAGAACAACCCTCCCCGCCAGTGCTCACACGTAATCTCCTTTGACTTGCCACATGAAAACCTTGTCCATGATGAGCTTTGCTCTCATGCTCCCTGACAATGCTTCTTCATTCATGCAATGGAGAGGTCTATGATTTCCATTGAACATGTTGCTTGGCAGATGCCCTGGTCCACAGTGAAGATACCCTGGAAGCTACTCAAGCTCTCCGTTTCCCCACAGAGCAATTGGGGTCAAATTCACAGCTGTAGCCTGGTTGGGATTTGAACTCGACACCCTGCGGTCAGGAGTGCGAGACCTCAGCGACTGGTGCTTCTATTTTCATTGTTGTCTGCTACTGCTATCCAAGCGCTGGGGGAGTATTTTGAAGACCTCTGAGTGTATGTTATGCAAAGCATCGTAATTACCATAACCACACACAATGGACAGCCAGAGAACAAATAAATAGACAATAAGAGAGAGCATTTCTAAACCCACAACGTCTCTGGCCTTTCCATTTGTGTCAGACTGATTCAGTTACATAACAGACTGTCCATGCACAAATGAACTGGTTCCAGTGGTCTTTGTGGCAATGACTTTAAGTGACAAAGGGGACATACGTAGGCGTACATACGTATGCACAATCACTGGGGATTCGGTGGCTTTTCTTAACCCCCCCCCCCCCCCCAATGTTGAGTTACCCTGCAGTAGGTTACTAGCACTGTGAGGTGAGAGCGACCCTCTCCTCCACCTCCTCTGTCACATATGGAGCATGAATTATTGGCTGGGCTCTCAGTTCCCTTTCTAATCAGGGCCAATAAAGACGCCGGACATGCTTAAGTCATTTCTCCCTGTGCACATAGTGTCATGAGCTATCCTCCTTGTCCCCTCCCTCCCAGGCCAGGCCACATGTGTGTGTGCTGCCATCAGGGCATTGTGGGATTGTTTACGACAGTTATTTTGCTGTGGCAGGATGGGATGCCTGCTGGACTGGTGGAGGGCTCCCAGAGGGTATAGGGTGACAGAAAGAGTACTCCCTCCCAAGGTCGGGTCTAGAGTTTTCCTCCCATCACTCCCCACACTGCTCCCTCCCTGTTCCCTACACCCCCATCCCATCCCTCCCCTGCCCTTCTGGCCTGGCCTCCTGCTCCACGCCACACTCTGAGCAGCTCCCAGTCAACAGAGGGCTCACATGTCCCCATAGCCCCTATTTCCCTGTCAGCAAGCAACCCCCCCCCATCATGTTTTATTTTAGACTTGTTTTTTCGCCCCCCCCACATTAATCTAACGTGGCAGTCTCTCTCTCTCTCTCTCTGACCACCAGATTGAGGAGCTCTCAGATGCTTGTGGTTAAGACTGGATGCCAGCACTGTCTGTGGAAAATCCCCTCTTACAAAACAAGCGCAATTCACTCAAGCGGTCCAGGGCTAAAACAGGACAGGCCATGTCAAAAAACAAACAAATAGAAAGAGCAGAGAGGAGCGGGTTCACGTTGCTCCGAAAATGGCAAGTAGTAGATGAGAAATTCATGTTTTATCTCATTATGCGTTGAGGAGCCAGCGTTCAGTATCACACCTCACCTGCTGCCACATGATCACAGATGTTTGGAAATTTACTGCAAAAGCAGAGACACACTCAAGGAGTTTGTAATTTGAACAAAATAACAAATTGTGTTTTTCTAACCAACTTACTCACGCAGTAAGCTTTACACCGGCTTTGGGAACAATGGGCAAAAAAAGCAAGCTGTGAAACGGCCATCGTTCACTGGGTCGAGATGAGTAAATATTTCCCAGTTGTCAAGGATGAGCTAGTGAGCCAGCTATGCACCCGTTTTAATGACAGGGTTTGGACGGGGGAACTTAACCTAGTAACTTTTCCAGGCTCAATGTGGCCGGCGACTCAATCATGATATTGTACACCCCTGCGCCTCCGACTGCCCTGAAATATTAGCGTCCAGAAAAATGGACCTGCAATTATCGATATTTTTGAAGTAATCCCCCAGCAGTCTGCAAACCAGAAGGAAATAGCAGAGCAGAGAACACTTCAAACGGGAAAGGATTGTTTTCCTGGCAGAGAATCAATACCATTGAACACTCTTTTTTCTTTTTCTCTTTTTTCACTCTTTCTTTCTGTTTTTCTTTTGCTTTTCCTTTTTCTTTCACTCACTCCCTCACTCCCTCACTCACTCACTCACTCACTCACTCACTCACTCACTCACTCACTCACTCACTCTCTGGCTTGTTGGAGAAGCTGAGTTTGTTCTCTCCGGGCTAACTGAATCTGTCTCTCTCGGACACCGTGCACATCTGTTCTCCCACTTCACACACAACTGGCCCAGGCAGCAAGGTAGAATCAGATTATTTTCAGCTAAATCTCCCGTCAAAATGTTCCCCCACGGTAAGCATCTGCACGGCAGGGAGGGCTCTGAGAGCACTACATTAAAATGTTTAACAATGAGTTGCCTCTCTGTTTTCACTTAAATAAGGTCAGTCAGGAGCGAGTCAGAGCTGCGGCTTTAAGAAAGGCCTTCATTTCTGCTGAGTCTGCAGATGTCCATAGCCCTCATCTTGTTAGAAAGTTAAAAATAATAATAATAAAAAACATCAAACGCAGACTCAAATATCAATGATCTTTTCTGCAGTGCTGTTCTTTAACCCTCCGACACTGGACGAGGTGTCTCTGATGACGGGGAGCAGCTTCGTGCCCCTACAGGCCCCTTCAGCTCACCACCACTGTGTGTATGTGTCTGTGGCTCCAGAGGCAGTAGCCAGGCCAGCGGGTGATGAGAGCTGGGTTTAGAGCGGGCCCACGGCCCTCCCGGAGAGGAGCTGTCAGCTGGACACCTGTCGACCATGGATACCTGCCACCTCCCTGCCTCAGCCCTCTAACATGCAGCCTGGGATACTGCTGGCATTCCCAGGGCCTCTTCCAAAAATACCCAGCACGGCTAAACACAAACCCCATATTATCTTATCTTGTGTATGAGAATGCTAAGAGTGGACCTCGCTCATTATAATGGCCCCTCTGTGATAACATTTGATATGTCACATGCGCAGAATACAACTGGTGTGAAATAAATGCAACTTTACTGTGAAATGCTTGCTTACGAGCCCTTCCCAACAATGCAGAAGATAAAGATACAAATATAACTGTATCACAAGAGCAATTATATACACAAGAATGGAGCTATATTCAGGGAGTACTATTACCAGATAAATGTGCAGGGGTACGAGGTATTTGAGGTAGATATGTACATGAAGGCAAGGCAAATTGACTAAATAATAAGAGTAAAATAAAGAGCAGGGTAGCAGCAGCATATGATGAGTGTAAAAGTGTGTATGTGTGTTTCTGTTGTGTAGGTCTGTGTGTATGTGTGTGTGCATACAGTTGAAGCCGGAAGTTTACATACACTTAGGTTTTTCAACCACTCCACAAATGTCTTGCTAACAAACTATAGTTTTGGCAAGTCAGTTAGGACATCTACTTTGTGCGTGACACAAGTAATTTTTCCAACAATTGTTTACAGATCAATTATTTCACTTATAATTCACTGTATCACAATTCCAGTGGGTCAGAAGTTTACATACACTAAGTTGACTGTGCCATTAAACAGCTTGGAAAATTCCAGAAAATGATGGTTTTAGAAGCATCTGATAGACTAATTGACATCATTTGAGTCAATTGGATGTGTACATGTGGATGTATTTCAAGGCCTACCTTCAAACTGCCTCTTTGCAAAGTGCCTCTTTACTTGACATCATGGGAAAATCAAAAGAAATCAGCCAAGACCTCAGAAAAAAAATTGTGGACCTCCACACGTCTGGTTCATCCTCCATCCAATTTCCAAACGCCTGAAGGTACCACGTTCATCTGTACAAACAATAGTACGCAAGTATAAACACCATGGGACCACGCAGCCGTCATACCACTCAGGAAGGAGACGCGTTCTGTCTCCTAGAGATGAACGTAATTTGGTGCGAAAAGTGCAAATCAAACCCAGAACACCAGCAAAGGGCCTTGTGAAGATGCTGGAGGAAACAGGTACAAAAGTATCTATATCCACAGTAAAACAAGTCCTATAGCGACACAACCTGAAAGGCCGCTCAGCAAGGAAGAGGCCACTGCTCCAAAACCGCCATAAAAAAAGACAGACTATGGTTTGCAACTGCACATGGGGACAAAGATCATACTTTTTGGAGAAATGTCCTCTGGTCTGATGAAACAAAAATAGAGCTGTTTGGCCATAATGACCATCATTATGTTTGGAGGAAAAGGGGGGATGCTTGCAAGCCGTAGAACACCATCCCAACCTTGAAGCACGGAGGTGGCAACATCATGTTGTGGGGGTGCTTTGCTGCAGGAGGGACTGGTGCACTTCACAAAATAGATGGTACCCATGAGGAAGGAAAATTATGTGGATATATTGAAGCAACATCTCAAGAGATCAGTCAGGAAGTTAAAGCTTGGTCGCAAATGGGTCTTCCAAATGGACAATGACCCCAAGCATACTTCCAAAGTGGTGGCAAAATAGCTTAAGGACAACAAAGTCAAGGTATTGGAGTGGCCATCACAAATCCCTGACCTCAATCCGATAGACAATTTGTGGGCAGAACTGAAAAAGTTTGTGCGAGCAAGGAGGCCTACAAACCTGACTCAGTTACACCAGCTCTGTTAGGAGAAATGGGCCAAAATTCAACCAACTTATTGTGGGAAGCTTGTGGAAGGCTACCTGAAATGTTTGACCCAAGTTAAACAATTTAAAGGCAATGCTACCAAATACTAATTGAGTGTATGTAAACTTCTGACCCACTGGGAATGTGATGAAAGAAATAAAAGCTGAAATAAATAATTATCTCTACTATTATTCTGACATTTCACATTCTTAAAATAAAGTGGTGATCCTAACTGACCTAAGACAGGGAATTTTTTACTATGATTAAATGTCAAGAATTGTGAAAAACTGAGTTTAAATGTATTTGGCTAAGGTGTATGCAAACTTCTGACTTCAACTGTATGTAGTGAATGTGTGTAGGTTTTGTGTGGGAGTGTCAATGTAGTGTGTGTGAGTGAGTGTGTGTATATGGTTTGTATATATATATCCTAGGGAAATGTCAGTGCAGGTAGTTCGGGTAACATTAATTGACTTTTTAGTAGTCTTATGGCTTGGGGGTAGAAGCTGTCTCGGAGCCTCTTGGTCCAAAATCCCGATGCTCTGGTACCATTTGCCGGATGATAGCAGAGTGAACAGTCTATGAGTAGGGTGGCTGGAGTCTTTGGCAATTTTTCGGGCCATCCTCTGACAACACCTGATATAGAGGTCCTGGAGGGCAGGGGAGTCGGCCCCAGTGATGTACTGGGATGTCTGCACCACCCTCTGTAGCGCTTTGCGGTCAAGGGTGGTACATTTGCCATACCAAGCAGTGACGCAGCCAGCCAAGATGCTCTCGATGGTGCAGCTGTAGAACTTTCTGAGAATCCGAGGGCCCATGCAATACAAATATTCCGCCTCCTGAAGGGGAAGAGGCACTGCTGTGCCCTCTTCACGACTGTGCGGGTGTGTGTGGATCTTGTAATTTCCTTGATGTGGACGCCAAGGAATTAGAAGCTCTCGACCCACTCCACAGCAACCCCGTCGATGTGGATGGGGGGGGCGTGCTCTCCCCTCTTTCTCCTGTAGTCCACGATCAGCTCATTTGTCTTACTGACGATGAGGGAGAGGTTGTTGTCCTATCACATTACATATGGAATGACTGTCATACTTTCAAATCAGCTTATTAGCTACATTTGAATGATTGTAGTATCAGATGGACCTCTAATTGTGACATCACACTGTTGTCTGATGGGCTATATTAAAAATCTGCTCCATGCATCGAACAACAACACATGCTCGTCTGTGTGACTGACTACCATCCTGACACGTGCTGTGCGGATTTGCTGTTCACCTGCTATTTTTACAAGTCTGTTGTGATGCGCAACTCTTTTAGCGTAACTATAGCAGACAGAGAACGCTCTCAAAACCGCCTGACGCCCGGTGAATTTGGCCGCTCCCTGGTTCGCTCATCTGCGCTCAGAAACCCGTTTCTGGAATCCTGAACCGAACAAATTTCAGCAGATGTGAAAACCTTTGAGCGACGGCCAACATCTCCTAAACCAAATAAGCAAGTCTAAGTTGACGGGGAGAGGCTCACTGCTGAGTAGCTAATGATGCCAGGTTATTTTGTTCTTCTGCACTCCTCCACAACACTCCCACCATTCCCTCCCTCTGTTTTCCCTCCAACGTCTGTGTGTGATATAAAGAACAGTTCATGGCAGGCCCACAAGGTTTCCGTGAAAAATGTTACACCATGTTTTAATACGCTCCTCTTGGTTTTACGGGTCTTCCCAGGACGAAGCTCTAAACAGGAAGATTTTCTCGAGAGGCATTGTTTTCCTCCAGCTTGAGAAGTCGGGCTTAACCTAATGTACATTTCAGGCGGGGTGTGTGTCTGTGTGAAGGGGTGGGAGTTTAGGGGTGGAGGGAGGAGATAGGCAGGAAGCATTAGCTGGCGTTTTTATGACACAGAGGTACAAAAATGCACCTCTTGGGAGAATCTTGACGGATATTGTCCGAGGCATGAGAAACAGTACGCAGAGACTTTTGATATGATGACTTACCACAGAGCAGAGGTTAAAGATGTCCTGTGTCATACAAATGAAACAAGCAACAATATCTCCTTCCTTATCCACTGAAAATGATGGCATTTGACTTCCCCTCAACATCTAATTACATTGAAGCATAATCAGTGTGGAGAAATGAAAGCTAGGGCCGTTTGGTTCTCCCACTGGGGATTGGATTGCTGTGTAATGTCTCCCATTAGGAAGGAGAGAAGAGGATGATTGCATTGTACGACAGATAGGAGCCAGATGTCTCACAGGATGTATAAATCTGAAGCATCCGTTTAGAACATCTTCTCACCACCAAATATGGTGATGAGAGGAAGTCCAGTGGTGGGAAGTGGGAGGAGATGGAGCTAGATGAAACTTGGCTGACTCTCTGCTTATTCTCTCATCGATTAAATATTAAATCTCAATACAGTTTTCTGTTCCCAAAACCTAAAATATGTTACGAACAGAGCACAGTTTTTTAGACTTCACTTGACCCTTTGTACAAGTTTTAAAAATGGTATTGTTTAGGAGTGCAAGGGCGTTTTGAGTTATTGCACAAGTGGCATTTAGAGTAGGCATTCCCTAACGGAAATATGCAAATACATGCTAGAATGCCCCAATAGAATCTTGCTAGCTGGTGCTTGGCTCTGCCCACCTGCTTGCTTGTCATGCCCAATATGCTTCATTTGTTCCCATTGGAAACAATGCAATGATATATCTTGGGCTCTGCTGGCAGTCTTGATGTGATTATCTCATGTTATGACAGGCTGTCCTGGATGAAAATGCCTGGCACCAGTGTTAGGGCTTCCCTGGGCTAGAGTGGGCACGCTGTGTAGTGATGATGACACCATTCTGTATACTTCCGGCCCTTCTTTGGACACTGTGTTAACAACCCTCCAGGCAAGCTTCAATGCCATACAACTCTCCTTCCGTGGCCTCCAATTGCTCTTAAATACAAGTAAAACTAAATGCATGCTCTTCAACCGATCGCTACCTGCACCTACCCGCCTGTCCAACATCTCTACTCTGGACGGCTCTGACTTAGAATACGTGGACAACTACAAATACTTAGGTGTCTGGTTAAACTGTAAACTCTCCTTCCAGACCCATATCAAACATCTCCAATCCAAAGTTAAATCTAGAATTGGCTTCCTATTTCGCAACAAAGCATCCTTCACTCATGCTGCCAAACATACCCTTGTAAAACTGACCATCCTACCAATCCTCGACTTTGGCGATGTCATTTACAAAATAGCCTCCAATACCCTACTCAACAAATTGGATGCAGTCTATCACAGTGCAATCCGTTTTATCACCAAAGCCCCATATACTACCCACCATTGCGACCTGTACGCTCTCGTTGGCTGGCCCTCGCTTCATACTCGTCGCCAAACCCACTGGCTCCATGTCATCTACAAGACCCTGCTAGGTAAAGTCCCCCCTTATCTCAGCTCGCTGGTCACCATAGCATCTCCCACCTGTAGCACACGCTCCAGCAGGTATATCTCTCTAGTCACCCCCAAAACCAATTCTTTCTTTGGCCGCCTCTCCTTCCAGTTCTCTGCTGCCAATGACTGGAACGAACTACAAAAATCTCTGAAACTGGAAACACTTATCTCCCTCACTAGCTTTAAGCACCAACTGTCAGAGCAGCTCACAGATTACTGCACCTGTACATAGCCCACCTATAATTTAGCCCAAACAACTACCTCTTTCCCAACTGTATTTAATTTTAATTAATTTATTTATTTTGCTCCTTTGCACCCCATTATTTTTATTTCTACTTTGCACATTCTTCCATTGCAAAACTACCATTCCAGTATTTTACTTGCTATATTGTATTTACTTTGCCATCATGGCCTTTTTTGCCTTTACCTCCCTTCTCACCTCATTTGCTCACATTGTATATAGACTTGTTTATACTGCATTATTGACTGTATGTTTGTTTTTACTTCATGTGTAACTCTGTGTCGTTTTATCTGTCGAACTGCTTTGCTTTATCTTGGCCAGGTCGCAATTGTAAATGAGAACTTGTTCTCAACTTGCCTACCTGGTTAAATAAAGGTAAATAAATAAATAAATGATGTGCCTAACTCTTGATGCCAGATTGGGCCATGACCTTTGACCTAACCCTGAGGACAGGACATGCCAGTTGGGAGAGGCCTGCACTGGGATGGAGGGATTAAATAGGAGGGGAAAAGGGGTGAAGGAAGGCCACCCTCTAGAATAGTAGAGTTATCGATCACAGGCTAGATAGCACCTCTGGCCTTGTCTTGTCAACAATGCCTCTTACCATTCTCAATGATTTGTTGTGCCCGACTTGTCTTTACTGGGCGTTAATCACAATGACACTGGCCCATTCTGCTCTCTGGAAGAACCTGGGGGAGCTGAGTCCTAAAATAACGTATGCCTGCCTTTCTCTTATTCTTCACTCGTCTTCTCCTCCCTCTGCCATCCCAGCCCCGACTGAGCATGTCTTACGTAAGACTGGGTTACACTATGTCCTTCGTGAGATATTGAACACCTGCCAGTAATAACATACAGATCCCATCTGTCACTTTCCAGATGTTCTAAAAGGCTGCAGGTAGTAAGCATGTAAAAGCGAACACTTACATGACTGTATAATGGCAGACAGAGAAAACATGAACAAGCAGTGGAAAATGAAGCAAGGTATAGCGAGTGTGGTTTTGGGTTTGGTTGTTACATACATGCTCAGTCAGGTTATGGGACAGTGTTATGCACTCTCAAGTACCCTGGTATGTCTAATGAAGCGCAATGATTATACCCAACTACCTTTAATACCTCTACGGATCCTACTACTAGACGGCAATCCAGAGACATACACCGCTGTGCTGCTATCTCGTCACACCTAACATCTTATATTACAACGCCCCACAAAAGAGTTATCTACATTATGACACTACATGGAGAATTCTGTGGGACTGCCCTGAGTGGGCCTAGTCATCAGATAACGCAAGGAACACTAGGCCCTATAACAGGTCGAAATGATATATGTCAAGGTACAAATGTAGGAGGACCCACAATTGCCTTTATACCTGCAATAAGAAAATGTGTCATGTCAGCTAATAAACTTTGATTCATGTGCCCATGTGCCAGGCAGCTATGGACAATGCCCACCAGAGGGCAATCTTATTTCAGCTGCCTCTGTCTTACCTGAACTGTAACAGTGAGGTGTTTTATCAGTCCAAGACAGAGGAAGCACCACAGAGTTCCGAACATGACTGAATGATTTAGGTGGGAGGTGCAGTGCTGTAACAATGGGGGAAGTCTGGTTAACAGTGGGCTACGCCTAGCTACGTCTTTCTCATTATGAATGGGGTGTTCGCCTCATGTGTTTGCGTTCTTGAGGTTGCACCTAAAACAGCTTGGGATCCAAGTGTGCATACGGTACGTAATGTGAAGTCTACAAGAGTTCGGAAAAACAGTCGACTTAACACAAACACTTCTGTTTCTCGTAGTAAAAGTGTCTTCTCTTTGGTATGGGTAATAGCATTGGTTGAAGTTACACGACATAAACTACTGCAGTTTAAAGATCATTCATAGGTCTTCCTACACTCCTGCCCAAATCCATGTAACGCACCCAGAAATGTCACATCTCTGTTAGAGATGCAAAAAGCACAAAGGATGTTGTGGTCCTGTGATAAACTGACACCGTTCTGGGATTATGTGCTGTATGTGCTGTCATTTCATTGTGTCTAGGAATTTATATCCATCCATCTCCACAATTATGTCTGTTGGGAAATGTAAATATTGGTGAACAATATCAGAGTAAGTTTTGTGATCTAAGTCTAATTGCTGCAAAAATAACAAAATGGAGGACTGAACTATCTAGTGATGCCGCTGGGTTTTGTCAGTTATGTAGTGAAACAAAAACCAGAGGTATTTGACAAAATGTGGAAACCGTATGTTGATCACCTTGGGGAATGTGTTGTATAGTGGCCATTTTGTTTGTGTGTTGTGTTGTTTGTGGGGCGCCGTGGAAAAACAATAAAAAACACATTGTCAAAAAAATAAACAATAAATAGAACTAAAAAGAAAATAACTTGAAAGCTGTCTGGGACTGTATGTAACTCCTTAGGTGTTGGTAAACCAAACATGTCATTACCAACAATGTGGACACCATTAGAGTGCATTGGAAGCCTGAAGCATCCTAGCAGTATATTGGAAGGGATGTTGATTGGTCGTAGCCCTACTAAGAGAGACCTCTACTTTCACAAGAGTTACAGTAGGGACTGTTAGGTCTTACTTTAAATGGATATCTCCTCTGTCCCAGTCTTAAATTCCAAAGTCACAGCAGGGGCTTACAGTTAGAGACAATCTTCTCCTCTGCGAAAGGCCTATTCCACATTTGTCTGTGGGCACTGCTATTTTCCACTCTTAACGACTGCCTGCAAATCCAGCACAAGGAATTGGACTGAAACGCCGCAAATAGTTCAGAGACAGTTTAAGAGGCAGTCTACAGAGTTTACAGCCTCTTCAGTCCAATCACTGTACTAACTTCGAAACTAATGAGAGACAGTCAGGGAGAAAAACAGACGGGAATGAGAAGGGGATATTGAAAATGCACGTATAACTACATTGTTGGTACAACCATGTGTGACGAACTCTTTCAAATAATCCAAATGCATTTCCACTGGCACATGACAAAGGAACATAGAGAGGGAACACACGCAGAGTTAAAGAGGAGGGACATGAATAGTTGATGTTGGGCAAATCAGAGAGCTGCTCTTATGAAAAGGGTGCTGTGGTGTATCACATTGTCTCTCCGGCTTTACACTTGGCAGCGCAACTAAAGGCCTGCCCAACATAGGGGGTGTTTACCAGGGATAATCATTCATAAAGGCCCCAGTGCACAATGAGGTCCATCTCAAGGCACAGTGTCATTTAAATGTCCCCTGAAGCGACCTGCTGAATTAAATATAAGGTGGCCCAGACAGAGCGAGAGATGGATAAAGGCTTCCTTCTAATTCCACAGGGGCCGAACAAGAATACCTTCAAACTTGCAACTTGTCGGTTTCTCTCTCAATCTTATCTATTGTTTAGTCAGTTTCTGTCTCTCTCATTGTTGTTTTTGAGAACCGGGACATTGGTATCGAGTTCCATCCCTACACGTATCCCTCTGGGGAAATGTGAGATGTTTACTTCCGTGTTGACGCGCGTTGAGCTGCTTTGAACCTGGACTGTGGGAGATGGCTGGCATTAACATTACAGTAGAGACAGAGAGAGGCCCTCTGTGACAGCCCTCTTTCGGCAGCCCACTAATTACATAGTGGAGATGTGGATTATTGTCAAAGTGAGTTTGACGCAGGTAAACTGCCTCCTGATGGTTCGGTGGAACTCTCGCAGTGAACGCGCGACACCGAACTCTTCAAGTGGCGATGAAATGACTCTGCCCTAATTGTCAGAGCCACATTAAGGGAGTCCTGTTAAGCTTGTCAAACATGCAGCACCGGGTTTGACAACATCAAAACGCGTGCTGAGGAAAACTGTCCCGTCTATTCCCACTTTGGTTGCAAATGCTCCGGAATTCACACTGGTTTATTTTCTCTGCCTTTGTGTAAATTCTTGAAGGCAAATCTTTTGACGGCAGATCTGCACTTTCCATGGCACACTTTCAAGTCACATCTCGCTTTACTTTGTGAACTTGAAATGAATATTCAGGGAGGGATATTCTGCATAAATGAACAGAACGTTACTAGGTTATTCAGTGGGATATAATTTTGACAGTACTACACGCTGTACCAACAGCATCGTAATCAGACCACTTCTTACCGAGTCTATAAAACATTTCTGTCTTCTCTTTGTGCATTCCCTGAATAAACGTTATCTCTAGGGCTGTGTGCAGCAGTGCACTGTGTCAGGGACTGTGTCCGGATGGTCTGTCGTATCTCCCACCCAGAGAGAAAGGTGAGACCGGGTTTCTATCAACACCTCGCTCCCTGTGTGCACCAAGGCTTCATTGTGTGGTAGACAGGGTGCAAAATACCTCCCGACCGCCTTCCTTTGCTATGTTAGATCCCACCGCCTGCCGGTGTATTTGAATCTTCAAAACAGCCGCCACGTGTTAAGCAGTGTGAGGAGGAGATAAATATACATATACCGTTCAAAAGTTGGGGGTCATTTTTTTTGTCCATTTAAAATAACATCAAATTCATCAGAAATACAGTGTAGATATTGTTAGTGTTGTAAACGACTATGTCCCTCCTGTGTTCCAATGGCACGTTGTTAGCTAATCCAAGTTGATCAATTTAAAAGGCTAATTGATCATTAGAAAACCCTTTTGGAAGTATGTTAGCACAGCTGAAAACTGTTGTTCTGATTAAAGAAACAATAAAACTGGCCTTCTTTAGACTAGTTGAGTATCTGGAGCATCAGCATTTGTGGGTTCGATTACAGGCTCAAAATGGCCGGAAACAAAGTACATTCTTCTGAAACTCGTCAGTCTATTCTTGTTCTGAGAAATGAAGGCTATTCCATGCGAGAAATTGCCAAGAAACTGAAGATCTCGTACAACGCTGTGTACTACTCCCTTCACAGAACAGCGCAAACTGGCTCTAACCACAATAGAAAGAGGAGTGGGAGGCCCCGGTGCACAACTGAGCAAGAGGACAAGTACATTAGTATCTAGTTTGAGAAACAGATGCCTTACAAGTCCTCAACTGTCAGCTTCATTAAATAGCACCCGCAAAACGCCAGTCTCAACATCAACAGTGAAGAGGTGACTCCGGGATGCTGGCCTTCTAGGCAGAGTTGCAAAGAAAAAGCCATATCTCAGACTGACCAATAAAAATAAAAGATTAAGATGGGCAAAAGAACACAGACACTGGACAGAGGAACTCTGCCTAGAAGGCCAGCATCCCGGAGTCGCCTCTTCACTGTTGACGTTGAGACTGGTGTGAAGATGGTGTGGTGTGAAGATATATACAGTGCCTTGCGAAAGTATTCGGCCCCCTTGAACTTTGCGACCTTTTGCCACATTTCAGGCTTCAAACATAAAGATATAAAACTGTATTTTTTGGTGAAGAATCAACAACAAGTGGGACACAATCGTGAAGTGGAACGACATTTATTGGATATTTCAAACATTTTTAACAAATCAAAAACTGAAAAATTGGGCGTGCAAAATTATTCAGCCCCTTTACTTTCAGTGCAGCAAACTCTCTCCAGAAGTTCAGTGAGGATCTCTGAATGATCCAATGTTGACCTAAATGACTAATGATGATAAATACAATCCACCTGTGTGTAATCAAGTCTCCGTATAAATGCACCTGCACTGTGATAGTCTCAGAGGTCCGTTAAAAGCGCAGAGAGCATCATGAAGAACAAGGAACACACCAGGCAGGTCCGAGATACTGTTGTGAAGAAGTTTAAAGCCAGATTTGGATACAAAAATATTTCCCAAGCTTTAAACATCCCAAAGAGCACTGTGCAAGCGATAATATTGAAATGGAAGGAGTATCAGACCACTGCAAATCTACCAAGACCTGGCCGTCCCTCTAAACTTTCAGCTCATACAAGGAGAAGACTGATCAGAGATGCAGCCAAGAGGCCCATGATCACTCTGGATGAACTGCAGAGATCTACAGCTGAGGTGGGAGACTCTGTCCATAGGACAACAATCAGTCGTATATTGCACAAATCTGGCCTTTATGGAAGAGTGGCAAGAAGAAAGCCATTTCTTAAAGATATCCATAAAAAGTGTTGTTTAAAGTTTGCCACAAGCCACCTGGGAGACACACCAAACATGTGGAAGAAGGTGCTCTGGTCAGATAAAACCAAAATTGAACTTTTTGGCAACAATGCAAAACGTTATGTTTGGCGTAAAAGCAACACAGCTCATCACCCTGAACACACCATCCCCACTGTCAAACATGGTGGTGGCAGCATCATGGTTTGGGCCTGCTTTTCTTCAGCAAGGACAGGGATGATGGTTCAAATTGATGGGAAGATGGATGGAGCCAAATACAGGACCATTCTGGAAGAAAACCTGATGGAGTCTGCAAAAGACCTGAGACTTGGAGATTTGTCTTCCAACAAGACAATGATCCAAAACATAAAGCAAAATCTACAATGGAATGGTTCAAAAATAAACATATCCAGGTGTTAGAATGGCCAAGTCAAAGTCCAGACCTGAATCCAATCGAGAATCTGTGGAAAGAACTGAAAACTGCTGTTCACAAATGCTCTCCATCCAACCTCACTGAGCTCGAGCTGTTTTGCAAGGAGGAATGGGGAAAAATTTCAGTCTCTCGATGTGCAAAACTGATAAGAGACATACCCCAAGCGACTTACAGCTGTAATCGCAGCAAAAGGTGGCGCTACAAAGTATTAACTTAAAGGGGCTGAATAATTTTGCACGCCCAATTTTTCAGTTTTTGATTTGTTAAAAAAGTTTGAAATATCGAATAAATGTCGTTCCACTTCATGATTGTGTCCCACTTGTTGTTGATTCTTCACAAAAAAATACAGTTTTATATCTTTATGTTTGAAGCCTGAAATGTGGCAAAAGGTCGCAAAGTTCAAGGGGGCCGAATACTTTCGCAAGGCACTGTATATATATACACATACACACACACACAGTGTATATACAGGGCTGAACCAGGCCACACTCTCTTGCTCTGTAGTGAACTGTAATAGCACTCACAGGCCAGGCTGCCAAACAGTAACAGGGTTCGGTCACTCTCTCCTCATACTGAGGGGAGCTGGAGACAGTTGCCGTGGCAGCGGGGGTAAACAAACAAATGCGGTACCATGAAATGCAGGAAAATAGTTACTGTGGAGTAATAACTCTGCTGCTGCAGTCGTCACCCGTCCGGTGCTCAGCACTCACATACTGTATCTGGAGGCTTTGCATATCATGAATTGTTTTCAGCTGTTGGACCCGTTGTGGGTTTTCCCTGGGGTCAGCCTTTAGTAAAATAGTTAGCAGGACTGGAGGCCAGATCACCTTCTGTGAGTGTCTGTTCTGGGTTAAACTCATGTTGGTCCCCATGATTGTTGAGGCGCGGGGTAACATCTCGTCCTGACTTAAAGACTCTTGGTCTGTATTTAATCGGAGCATTTGGGACTTGAATTGACCGTAGCAACACAGACTCCAACACACACAACAAACAACACTCCCGGCACGCGCTGAAGTGGATATGGGTCGGGGTAATACGCTTGAGGAAATTAGACCGGCATTTTTGCATAGCGCCGCTGGAAAATGATCGGATTTATCTCTCACGTGAATGGAAAGATCGCATATCCATAGTTACAATCAAAACAAGGCTTTATTCCACGGTTTGACTGCCAAATCTATGCTGATATTCTGTAGTATGGCCCATTAAACACCAATTAATATCATCATACATAATGCCTTGGACATTTACATACACCCAAATTGCTTACACAGAATTTCCCACAGTCTTTGTGAACAGTTATTGTTATGTAGCAACCAGTCTGTGTACTATTATTGGTTGCTAGCAGTGACAGACTACTACAGTATGTCGCATCCGTCAAGATATCCATTGAGGCTTCTTTATACACTGTCTATGGACACAGCTGGAGGCTCGACTCTTGATGCAGGATTGGGATGTGATTGTGGAGCCAAAAGACATGCAGCACGGGCGCAGGGACGCAGGAATGCACACACACACACACACACACACACACACACACACACACACACACACACACACAGAACGAACACATCCATCAATCACCAGTGTAACCAGCTAGAATAACAAGCCTTTCATCTAATTGTGGCAGCCGGAGGGCTTCGGTTCCACCTGATAGATATCACTAGTTACACAACCTCTTCCCATTGTTTTGACTGCTGACGTCAACATGACCATAGAGAAGATTATTGGGGGGAACAAGATGTGCCTCACTACTGTGTCTGCTATTATGGGAAGCGTTTAGGCACCATTAGCTGCCCATTGTCCACTGTGACTGATGTGTTTGTGGCTCCAGATATGCTTTCAAATGTCTATTTATTTACTGAGTGGGCTCTTAAATAGAGTGGGGGAAATGGAAAAATGCTCTATGGTCTATAATACATACCTCTACTTGATAACATGTTTGTAAATTATAATGATAAATAACAAATATTACCACAGAGAAGTGTGATGGGTGAAATAACATTTATCTTTGGGACTAAATAACATTTGTCTTTTGGACCCAAATGTTGAGCAAAAATGAAGGATTTTTAAAATCGTATTCTAGCTACCTAAACACCCTGTACCACCCACGCTAAATAATCAACACTGTAACGCTATGACAGGTCTCGGAACAGTATAGTAAACAGACAGTACTCACCATGCCATGGTTGAGCCACTGGGGTATGAAGTTGTCCAGAAGTCTGGGGTACACCAGGTCTCTGTCATACAAGTATAGGGCCCAGAACATGGTCACCACAAACTGCAGAGAGACAAGGACACAGAGACATAGTGAGGACATAGTGAGGACATAGAAGACATAGCGAGGACATAGGAGACATAGTGAGGACATAGGAGACCTAGTGAGGACATAGGAAACATAGCGAGGACATAGGAGACATAGCGAGGACATAGTGAGGATATAGGATTCATAGTGAGGATATAGGATTCAAGGTGAGGATATAAGAGACTGTGAGGATATAGGCTATATAGTGAGGACGTAGGAGACATAGTGAGGACATAGACAGTGAGGACATAGAGAGACATAGTAAGGACATAGAGAGACATAGTAAGGACATAGAGAGACGTAGTAAGGACAAAGAGTGACATAGTGAGGACAAAGAGAGTAGAGACAGTGATGACATCAGTTACATGAAAAGAAGATTAACTATCAAACAATCATGAATCACAAAGATAAACAATCAAACAGATAATCCACATAGAGAAGATAAAATGTTTATGTAAGACAGCAATAGAGCTTACATTTCTCAGAAAACCCATTCATCAAAAAGTCATGTTTAGGATTAATTCAAAGTTAGATTTCACTGCACTTCACATAAGCATATTGGTTGACGTGGAAATACTACGATTGAATATTGAAACAATGCATGGCGAGTCTATAAATATGTGACACACATACCATTACACACCCAAATGTACAGCACCCTGAGCCATGTCATGGCTCACACCATCCAGCTAGGCACTGTCATACAGTATATCACCCTATATCCCAGTGGGCAAAACCTGGTTGAAAAGATGTCAAAATTATTCTATTTTAAGAAAACTTATTCTGGTCGCAAACTGGTTGAAAAAAAAAATGTTATTTTTACTGAACACCATATGACAAGTGGATCATAATTGTGACCACTATATGATGGGCTATATTACAGTGCCTTCAGGAAGTATTCACACCCCTTGACTTTTTTAGTTGTGTTACAGCCTGAATTTTTATGTTGTGTCAATGACTTACACACAATACCCCATAATGTCAAAGTGGAATTATGGTAAATCAAAATTTTAAAAAGGAAAGCTGAAATGTATTGAGTCAATAATTATTCAACCCCTTTGTTATGGCAAGCCTAAATAAGTTCAGGAGTACACAGCTTCTTAACAAGTCACATAATACCTCATCTCTGTAGCCCACACATACAATTATCTATAAATTCAGCCGAGCAGTGAATTTCAAACACAGATTCTACCACAAAGACCAGGGAGGTTTTCCAATGCTTCGCAAAAGAAGGGCACCTATTGGTACATGGATAAAAAAAAAAGCATGGTGGTTAATAATTACACTTTGGATGGTGTATCAATACACCCAGTCACTACAAAGATACGGCATCCTTCCTAACTCAGAGGAAGGAGAGGAAGGAAATTGCTCAGGGATTTCACCATGAGGCCAGTTTTCTACTATCACAGCCATTAAACTCTGAGTATGAATCAACAACATTGTAAGTTACTCCACAATACTAACCTAAATGACAGAGTGAACAGAAGGAAGCCTGTACAGAATGAACATATTCATTATGTTTGTAATATTCAATGTTTGTAATAAGGCACTGAAGTAAAGCTGCAAAAAATGTGGCAAAGAAATACATTTTATGTCCTGAATACAAAGCGTTACGTTTGTGGCAAATCACATCACTGAGTACCACTATTCATATTTTCAAGCCTGGTGGTGGCTGCATCATGTTATGGGTATGCTTGTCATCGGCAAAGACGAGACGGAATAGTACAGGCAAAATCCTAGACGAAAACCTGGTTCAGTCTGCTTTCCAACAGACACGGAGAGACAAATTCACCTTTCAGCAGGACAATAACCTAAAACACAAAGCCAAATATACACTGGAGTTGCTTACCAAGATGACATTGAATGTTCCTGAGTGGCCTAGTTGCAGTTTTGACATAAATCGTTTTGAAAATCTATGGCAACTTGACAGAGCTTGAAGAAAATAATGTGCAAACATTGTACAATCCAGATGTGCAAAGCTCTTAGACTTACCCAGGGGTGTGAATACTTATGTAAATGAGGTATTTTTGTATTTCATTTTCAATCAATTTGCAAACATTTCTATCAACATATTTTCACTTTGTCATTAACAGGGTATTGTGCGTAGATAAGTGAGGATTTGAACAAAATGTGGAAAAGTCAAGAGGTATGAATACTTTCTGAAGGCACTGTATATACTGGTCATAGTTAAGACATCATAACCTGAATAACCACCTGATTACAGCTTATTACCTACTGTAACACGTATTGCAGAAGATGAAGTTTGATATTGAATACATGGTTCATTACATTTCTATTGGTTTCTATAGGCACCAATTCATGTTTCAATATGCAACATATTCTTACATTTAAAATATATCAAGCAATGGCAAAAACAAATATACAGCAAAACATTTTGCACATCTGCATACAGTAATTGTTTCATAATTCACCCACAGACTTTACATGCATAGAAAGACTGGGACACAGACTATAAAGGCTCATTGTTTTTATTTTATTGATGATTAACAAGAGTGGTGTGATGGGGTAGATCCTCATGGACCTCTGAGCACAGAAGACGATCTGGAGCGTAGTGGCCGCCTTGAAGAGTCGTGTGATGTGTCAGATCTGCAATGAACAGAATCAGTGCATCACAACTTTATCAATTTGAGATTTTAAAGAAAACTAGAAAATAACATTCCTGAAGAAACTTTGGACTCAGCTGACTAAATGTATTTCCATGGTACGAGTTGAAGATGTTTGTGGCAGTTATAGATTAGAGGTGTCTTCAAAAAGAGCAACTTGTACAAAACATTAGGAACATCTGCTCTTTCCATGACATAGCCTGACCAGATGAATCCATCTGAAAGCAATGATCCCTTATTGATAACATCTGTTAAATCCACTTCAATCAGTGTAGATGAAGGGGAGGAGACAGATTAAAGGAGGATGTTTAAGCCTTAAGACAATTGAGAAATGGATTGTGCATGTGTGCTATTCCGAAGGTGAATGGGCAAGACAAAAGATTGAAGTGCCTCTGAATGTGATGCAAAGTTGTGATGCACTGACTACAAAGGGAAGCACAGCCGAGAGCTGCCCGGTGACACAAGCCTACCAGACGGGCTAAACTACTTCTATGCTCGCTTCGAGGCAAATAACACTAAAACATGCATGATAGCACCAGCTGTTCCAGAAGACTGTGTGATCACGCTCTCCGCAGTCGATGTGAGTAATACCTTTAAACAGGTCAACTTTCACAAGGCCGCAGGGCCAGACGGATTACCAGGACGTGTACTCCGAGCATGCGCTGACCAACTGGCAAGTGTCTTCACTGACATTTTCAACCTCTCCCTCTCCGAGTCTGTAATACCAACATGTTTTAAGCAGACCACAATAGTGCCTGTGCCCAAGAACACTAAGGTAACCTGCCTAAATGACTACCGACCCGTAGCTCTTACGTCTGTAGCCATGAAGTGCTTTGAAAGGCTGGTCATGGCTCACATCAACACCATTATACCAGAAACCCTAGACCCCCTCAATTTGCATACCGTGCCAACAGATCCACAGATGATGCAATCTCTTGCACTCCACAGTGCCCTTTCCCACCTGGACAAAAGGAACACCTATGTGAGAATGCTATTCATTGACTACAGCTCAGCATTCAATACCATAGTTCCCTCAAAGCTCATCAATAAACTAAGGACCCTGGGACTAAACACCTCCCTCTGCAACTGGATCCTGGACTTCCTGATGATTTGGCATGGGTCCTCAAATCCTCAAAAGGTTCTACAGCTGCACCATCGAGAGCATCCTGACTAGTTGCATCACTGCCTGGTATGGAAACTGCTTGGCCTCTGACCGCAAGGCACTACAGAGGGTAGTGCGAACGGCCCAGTACATCACTGGGGCCAAGCTTCCTGCCATCCAGGACCTCTATATCAGGCGGTATCAGAGGAAGGTCCTAAAAATGGTCAAAGACTCCAGCCACCCTAGTCATAGACTGTTCTCTCTGCTACCGCACGGCAAGCGGTACCGGAGCGCCAAGTCTAGGTTCCAAGAGGCTTCTAAACAGCTTCTACTCCCAAGCCATAAGACTCCTGAACACCTAATCAAATGGCTACCCAGACTATTTGCATTGCTGCTACTCTCTGTTGTTATGATCTATGCATAGTCACTTTACTAACTCTACCTACATGTACATATTACCTCAACTAACCGGGGCCCCACAGGGGGTGCAACGCAATATATGGGAAGGTGTTCCTAATATTTTGTAAACTCATTGTACATACTTTGTGTCCTCCTCCACCACGACAATCAGGGGCACATTTTAGGACTTTCCAGAGGGCCCGTAACACAACCTCCTGAGTGTTCTGACTTTTCATGATACTTACTGTAAGCATAAAAAGATAAGAAAATAAATGAACGATTTGGCATAATGTGGGCATGCAGGATATGACAGAACAGTAATACACAGTAAAACGATCTTTAACAGTCAGAATGTACAAAAAAATGTTCATTAACATTGGTTTCCATCCAACCTTTTTATGCAAGTAAAGTACAAGTTGGAAAAAAATACTGTATCATTTACATACTGTAAGTATTCACACCCCTGAGTCAATACTTTGTAGAAGCACCTTTTGTAGTGATTACAGATGTGAGTCTTTCTGGGTATGTCTGTAAGAGATTTCCACACCTGGATTGTGAAACATTTGCCCATTATTATTTTCAAAATTCTTCAAGCTCTGTCAAATTGGTTGTTGATCCTTGCTATACAACCATTTTAAGGTCTTGCCACAGATTTTCAAGTAGATTTAACTGAAAATTGTAACTCGGACACTCAGTAACATTCACTGTCTTCTTGGTAAGCAACTCCATTGTAGGCCTTGTGTTTTAGGTTATTGTTCTGCTGAAAGGCGAATTCATTCATCTCCCAGTGTCTGGTGGAAAGCAGACTGAACCAGGTTGTCCTCTAGGATTTTTCCTGTGCTTAGCTCCATTCCGTTAATTTTTTTATCCTGAAAAACTCCCCAGTCCTTAACGATTACAAGCATACCCAAAACATGAAGCAGTCACCACTATGCTTGAAAATATGGAGAATGGCAATCAGTAATGTGTTGTATTTGCCCCAAACATAACTCTTGTATTCAGGACAAAAAGTGAATTGCTTTGCCACATTTTTTTGCAGTATTACTTTAGTGCCTTGTTGCAATCAGGATGCATGTTTTGGAATATTTTTTATTCTGTACAGGCTTCCTTCTTTTCACTCTGTAATTTAGGTTAGTATTGTGGAGTAACTACAATGTTGTTCCATCCTCAGTTTTCTCCTATCATAGCCATTAAACTCTGTAACTGTCATGGTGAAATCCTTGAGTGGTTTCCTTCCTCTCCGACAACTTGAGTTAGGAAGGATGCCTGTATCTTTGTAGTGCCTGGGTGTATTTATACACCATCCAAAGTGTAATTAATAACTTCACCATGCTCAAAGGGATATTCTTTTTTTTTTACCCATCTACCAATAGGTGCAATTATTTGCAAGGCATTGGAGAACTTCCCTGGTCTCTGGTTAAATCTGTATTTGAAATTCCCTGCTCGATTGAGGGACCTTACAGATAATTCTGTGTGTGTGAGGTACAGAGGTGAGGTAGTCATTAAAAAATAATTTTAAGCACTATTTTTGCACACAGTGAATCCATGCAACATATTATTCTTGATAAGCACATTTTTACTCCTGAACTCATTTAGGCTTGCTATATCAAAGGGGTTAAATACTTATTGACTTAAAACATTTCAGCTTTTCATTTGTAAAACTTTTGAAAAACAAAATTCTACTTTGACATTATGGGGTGTAGTGTTTGTAGGCCAGTGCAAAAACTACATCTACATTTAATCAATTTTAAATTCAGGCTGTAACACAACAGAATGTGGAAAAAGTCAAGGGGTGTGAATACTTTCTGAAGGCACTGTAGGTAGCCTGCCCACATTGTATCTGCCAGCTGTTGGCTTGAGTGCACATGCCAAGACTAAAGTGGGCACATTCACGATATAACGCAACATTTGTTATGACAAAACCATCAGTAGAGTTGAAAATGCAACGGAAACCCATTTAACTTGTATTTCTTATTCGGTACAAGGGAATTTAACCGCAAAAGTTATGTTTACTACGTCATCACGCACAGCCATTCATCACCAAAAAGTCAATTTGATGGAAACTCAACTCTGTTTGGAAAATGTACATATTGTTTTTATGTGTATTTGCAAATATTCACATGAAAATCTGATGTAAATCTAGCTGTTGTTTATGTCAAATGTCTCAACTGCTCATATTTACTTACCAACTACAATGAAGAGCACACACTAGTGGTAGCAAAGGCATGCTTGCTCCTCTGGCCCTTATATTGAAGTGGAACATTAATTCATTGGTCATCAATCTGAAACATTTTAAGAAAAAGGATTGAAAAATGTAACAGTAGTTGGATAATATCTCTAAATGTTTTAAGAATGAGCAAGAGAGAAATGGTAGAAACTTTACATGACTCACCAAGGGAGGTAGGTATCTCTTGAATCAGAACAACGGTTTTGCACCTGAAAAAAAAAGTTTGTTAAAATAGGATTTTATATGCTTTACAAACTTCTATTATTAGAAGTGGTGCTATTCCAATTTGATCTACTGACAGCAATTTGGATCTACTTACTCAGGCAATCATGGGCAGCTGAATAGCATGTCTCTTGGGGAATCCAGTCTCAGTGATTTAATGAAAAAATGTTAACGATCATCAGCATAGCTAGTACAAACCTAGCTCTTACAAAGCTGATTAGTAGGAATCAATTCACATTGAATATCAGAGTATCAAATAGACAAAAACAACATTTTCCACACAAAACTGTCAATGATTATAGATTTAAAGACGGGTTGGTCTGCTCTCTCCTATCCCTGGGATGTAGTAGAATAGGTCACTGGTAACTGAGTGTGTGGCCAAGCACTGGTGTAGAAGCCGTGCATAACGTCATTGACATGTTTCAGGAACTTTAAAGACAGAGACAAATCATGATTAACCATTGCCTAAGGTCTTCACTAAGTTAGCCTAGCAAGTACATTGACTATGTTGCCCCTCAGCAATCTGGCAGTCAGGCAGACAGATGGAGAGCGAGAGATAGGCTATTTAAATGTCTTAGTCAGCAGGCTGGGTAACTTCTGTACTTCTTTCCTTTGTTACCACCTCTACCCTTCCATCCAAGCTGGACCCCACTGGGAGCAGACGTTAATCCAACGTCTAGCTCACGCTGGTTCAACGTAATTTCATTTCAAAGATGTGGAAACATTGATTCAACTAGTGTGTGCCCAGTGGGAAGATTCCTGCAAAAAAAAAGAGAATCAAAAATTGAAAAAGGCAGTTGACAGGTGCAACGTGTGAATGAGTGTTGAGGGGGAGCAGGTATAGCAAAATGTATCCTATTGTCAAATACAAAAAAATACAAGGAACTCTGATGAATCAAGAATTTTTTAAAATCCATATGGGGGGGTACACATTTCAAGAATTAGACTAGCTTACAGTGTCTCACACACGCAATCAATGTTTCTTATATGTGTACTCATCAACCCCCTCTCTCTCTCTCTCTCTCTCTCTCTCTCTCTCTCTCTCTCTCTCTCTCACACTCACACTCACACACACAGAGAGAGAGAGAACACACACACACAGAGAGAGAACACACATACACGCACATTTACTGTCATTGACTAAACATTTATCAAAATGAAAACTTACCATGTCAACGGAGGGTTAGCCAGAGAGATAAAGTTAGCTAGCTAGCGAACCTTTCCTTGACGTTCTTTTCCCTAACAAACCACCGCAAGAATGCCGGAGAACAGGGACTACCACTTAGCAGTCAAATATATATATTTTTGGTGTACATTGAGAAACTGTCATTCTTTTCCAGCTGTGTTGTTGTGTAGCCTGCCCGGTGCTCTGTCCCAACGGCCTTATGGAATGTTGATGCTGAAGCAAGCAGGCTGCCTGCTGCGCGGAGAGATCTATTGCTGCACATGAAGCACAGATTCCAATCCAAGTTTCAGCTGGAACTGATATGCCTACCTCCTTATTTAGCCACTGAAATTAAAATACAATTACTGCCTGCATTATGTTAATTGCTTAAAAGCTTTAAGGGAAAATATTATAGTCATATTTTCAGGATCAAATTCAGGTGCAATCATGTTTGACTAATTAGTGATTAAAATAAATGCGATAAAAATAGGATTTTGTCAATCCTGGTAAATTGTAGTAGGATATTGAAAAAAATAGGCCTGTGTGTTATTTGTTAAATTCAGATCTTTTTTTCTTAGTCATAATAGAACATCAAAATGGCATACAGTGGAACAGAAGAACATGTGCAGCACAATAAACAGTGCAATTAGCTAACACAGACAAAAGATGACCATAGAAGCCAACACACACAGCAAGTTAGCAGATCATTTTTGTAAAGTTATTATTGTGCATGTATATCTTATATGCTGGTAACCTAGAAACAATGTTATGGGAAGGAATGAGCACTTTTTAATTGGGTGGACTGTAAAACAAAAGCTGCCATAGCCTTTAGTAAAAGCAAAAGCATTTATAGGATTGGATATTCTCTAAATTAGGGACCATCTCTGATAGCTATAGGACCGCAGAGACTGACACAAATGTTATGACCTAGAAAATTCGATGACTTAGAGGTGAAATATATATATTTTTAAATATTTTTTTAATATTGGTATTTCATCCCTTGCCGAATAAAAACCTTAAATGGCCCTACTCCTGAAAAAATTAATCGGGCCGGATAAACTGAAATGGGCTCGGCTCGAGTACCATTAGCCGGAGCCCAGAGTAATATGATTCGGCCGGACGCGGGAAAAGCTCATCCGTACGAAGCCCCCCAAGTCCATGCCGAGTCCTTCAAGTCTAAAATGGAATAGGCACGAGCCCAACGTGTTGACTGGGTCCAGTATGCCATGAGACCTTAACCCGCTTTGGTGCGCTCTGCCAGCTGTCGTTTGCCAAATGTTTTAAGCTGAATCATGCAAACCCTGCTGAAAAATTACATTTACTCCAATTTCAATCATTTTAATGGTTCTAGTGTCTTATATCCAATGGGCGAATGATCCCAAACACTACAGTATGTACAGTGCATTAAGAAAGTATTCAGACCCCTTGACTTTTCACATTTTGTTACATTAAAGCCTTATTCTAAAATTGATTAAATTAAACACCCCATAAATGACAAAACAGTCTTTTTAGACATTTTTGCTAAAATATTTAAAAATAAAAAACAGATTATTATTTATAAAAGTATTCAGACCATTTGCTACTAGACTCAAAATTGAGCTCAGGTACATCCTGTTTCCATTGATTATCCTTGAGATGTTTCTACAACTTACATGGAGTCCACCTGTGGTTAATTCAATTGATTGGACATGATTTGGAAAGCCACAAACTTGTCTATATAAGGTCCCACAGTTGACAGTGCATGTCAGAGCAAAAAACAAGCCATGAGGTCGAAGGAATTGTCCATAGAGCTCTGAGACATGATTGTGTCGAGGCACAGATCTGGGGAAGGGTACCAATTTTTTTTTGCTGCATTGAAGGTCCCCAAGAACACAGTGGCCTCCATCATTCTTAAATAGAATATGTTTGGAACCACCAAGACTCTTCCTAGAGCTGGCCGCCCAGCCAAACTGAGTAATCGGGGAGAAGGGCCTTGGTCAGGGAGGTGACCAAGAGCCTGATGGTGAATCTGACAGAGTTCCAGAGTTCTTCTGTGGAGATGAACCTTCCAGAAGGACAACCATCTCTGCAGTACTCCACCAATCAGGCCTTTATTGTAGTGTGGCCAGACAGAAGCCACTCCTTAGTTAAAGGCACATGACTACCCGCTTGGAGTTTGCCACAAGGCACCTAAAGACTCTCAGACCATGAGAAACAAGATTCTCCGGTCTGATGAAACCAAGGTTGAACTCTTTACCAAGCGTCAAGTCTGGAAGAAATCTGGCACAATCCCTTCGGTGAAGCATGGTGGTGGTGGCGTCATGCTGTGGGGATGTTTTGCAGCAGCAGGGAGAATAGTCAGGATTGAGGGAAAGATGAACGGACCAAAGTACAGAGAGATCCTTGATGAAAACCTGCTCCAGAGCACTCAGGTCCTCAGACTGGGGCTAAGGTTCACCTTCCAACAGGACAGCAACCCCTTTCACACACCCAAGGCAATGCAGGAGTGGCTTTGGGACAAGTCTCTTAATGTCCTTGAGTGGCCCAGCCAGACCCCGACTTGAACCCGGTCGAACATCTGGAGAGACCTGGAGATAAATGGATCTGGAGAGAAATGGCAATGGAGAGAAATGGCTGTGCAGCAATGCTACCCATCCAACCTGACAGAGCTTGAGAGGATCTGCAGAGAAGAATGGGAGAAACTCCCCAAATACAGGTGTGCCAAGCATCATACCCAAGAAGACTCAAGGTTGTAATCGCTGCCAAAGGTATTTCAACAAAGTACTGAGTAAAGGGTCTGAATACTTATGTAAATGTGATATTTCTGGGGTGGGGTTATACATTTTGCAATTTTTTTTAATTTTAAGTTTAGCTTTTCCATTATGTGTAGATTGGCGAGGGAAAACATAAATGTAATCCATTTTAGAATAAGGCTGTAACGTAACAAAATGCAGAAAAAGTCAAGGGGTCTGAATACTTTCAGAATGCACTGTGTATATTTATATAGATTGGTGTCTATTAATTGAATAGCATTAAGATAACTGATCAGTTGTTCAATCAGATTTCAATGAAAAAACGTATTTTTCATGACGTCAAAAAGACATAATGGAAAAGAGGTCTTAATCTGGTTGTGATCGAGTTATAGACGTCCCGACCAGATTTCAACCAGAAAAATACGTCTTTATCAGGTCGTATGCCCACTTGGATGTATATCACAGAGAGCCGGAGAAGCTTTTGGCCCAGGGGGTCAAATATCCATGAATGTTTACATGCTGCCCATGTTATCCCAAGATAATATAGGTCAAGCTATCCAAAAAAGAGATATGCATAATAGCTATGAGTGTAATAAAAATACAAATCTAAGTACATTATATTTTCAGTCAAATACAGTATGTTCATAATTTGACAGGCAATGTAATGGTCTATTGGGGTTTTCCAGACCATTTTCCGCCCTTGTTTTATGACCTCTGGACACGCCATTCACCTCAGGTCATCATATACCCAGGAAATCCACTGGTTCTGTGGCCTGGCTCTTCTCTCTCCCTGAGGTTTCCTGCTTGGCCTGGCCTGGGTTGAGCGTGACCCTGCTGCCCCCACAGTCTGCCCCTCTAAGGACCAGTGCTGGAGCATAAAGATGTCAGCCTCTGACCTGAGCACTAGCTATCTCCTTCATCCAGGTTGCTTGGCACTCTCCGACGAACACCGAGGCGAGCTAGCAATAAAGCCTGCCATGCCGGGTGAGGCGAAGCGAAGCGACAGTTCTGGGGCTAATGTTTTAATATCAGCATACCATAATTAATCCCTAAGAGGTGACTTCTTCGCCGCTCCTTGTCTCTTATCCCGACGCTTCTCCACCAGCCCTGTATGCCTCCTGTAAGAAGGACAGCGGTAAGCTTGTGAGGAGATCAAATGCACAGCAAAAACAAGCATGTTACTGTCGAGTGTACAGGCTTTGAAAAGGGGTATTTGAAGTTCCAGCTCTGTGGAGTGGAGCAGCTTCCTCGATGAAAGAATTCCAGTTCTGCCTGTAATCCTTCTGATCCAGACAGTTGTAACTGCTCCCGACCCTACCAAACTACCCAACCTATTTGCATTAATCGACCTCGATTAGGGATTTGACAGAATCCTGTTTTGCTTTGTACTCACATTATTTAGCTGGATCTACGATTTCCCATAAGTCTCTTGCCACTGTGGCCAAATAAACAGGCTGCACTACAAGGCCACAGCAAGCAGGCAGGCCTGCTGAATGGAGAGCATTGACTCTGAGGGAGCAGCTTATTACAGACCCTCGAAAGTGAGAAACAGAATTTCTTATTTCCTCTCCGAGGTGCAGAGTGTGAGTAAATGGATTCAGTCTGACACAGGTAGTTTATTTAGACATTTCACATTTCCACACCCTCAGCCTTTTTAGCAGCATGGGCCCCATGTCGTCGGGTCCGTAGGGAAACCACACCTGGCCCCGTAAGGGGCCTCTAGGCCTGTCCAGGAGCCAAACCATCCACAGCCCAGCCGAGGGGGATGGAATTACCTGGTCTGCCATCTGCGCCTCAGATGGATGCATGTGAAATGTCCCCGCTATTGTGCCCTGATGGCACACACTTTCATCATCATGTGGAGAGGTGGGAAGAATGGAGGGGTGCGCTCGACCCTGCCAGGGATACATTCACACCTGACCAATGCAGGGAGAATACACACACACACACAAACCAGAGCAGCATGCAGACTACAGATACACGCATATTACCATTATCCAGCATCAACGCTAATGAGCGCTCATTTCCCGGCATTAGCTGCGGTGCACATGACATCCATTGTGTGGTGTGTAAACTGAACTGTGTGGCCAACTCTCAGACAGGGACTGGTGCCAAGTGGCTCATCATACACTGCACTGCTCTGTGACGGTGACGATAAAAGGGTTCTTCAGCTGTCCCCATAGGTGAACCCTATGAAGAACCCTTTTTGGTTCCAGGTATAACCCTTTACACAGAGGTACGTGTTTTTTCTAAGAGTATAGCAACCGGTCCCTAGTTTCTAGGAGGATATCTAAGGAGCAGCGCGTCATCTCGCTCTCTCCCCTCTGCTGCTCTGATGACTCATGTCTTACATCCTACCTACGCAGAAGAACACAGGTCACAGCACACATCACATGATCTCTGGTAAGCAGGGCCTGTGATGTATATAACACACATGTCCCTATTTCAGTATACAATGCCTTCGGAAAGTATTCAGACCGCTTGACTTTCTCCACATTTTGTCACGTTACAGCCTTATTCTAAAATCAATTACAAATGTTCCTCATCAATCTACACACAATATCCCATAATTACAAAGTGAAAAGAGGTTTAGACATTTTTGCAAATGTATTAAAATAAAAAACAGATACCTTATTGACATAAGTATTCAGACCCTTTTCTATGAAGCTCGAAATTGAGCTCAGGTGCATTCTGTTTCTATTCATCATCCGTCAGATGTTTCAACAACTTGCATGGAGTCCACCTGTGGTAAATTCAATTGATTGGACATGATTTGGAGAGGCACAAACTTGTCTATGTAAGGTCCCACAGTTGGCAGTGCATGTCAGAGCAAACACCAAACCATGAGGTCAAAGGAATTGTCTGTAGAGCTTCAAGACAGCATTGTGTCAAGGCACAGATCCGGGGAAGGGTACCAAAAAATAGCTGCTGCTTTGTAGGTCCCCAAAAACACAGTGGTCTCCATCATTCTTAAAGAAGAAGTTTGGAACCACCAAGACTTTTCCTAGAGCTGGCCGCCTGGCCAAACTGAGCAATCGGGAGAGAAAAGCCTTTGTCAGGGAGGTGAACAAGAACCCGATGGTAAATCTGAGCTCTAGAGTTCTCCTGTTTAGATGGATGAACCTTCCAGAAGGACAACCATCTCTGCAGCACTCCATCTGTCAGGCCTTTATTGTAGTGTGGCCAGACAGAAGCCACTCCTCAGTTAAAGGCACATGACTACCTGCTTGGAGTTTGCCAAAAGGGACCTAAAGACTCTCAGACCATGAGAAACAAGATTCTCTGGTCTGATGAAATCAAAGATGAACGGAGCAAAGTACAGAGAGATCCTTGATGAAAATCTGCTTCAGAGCACTCAGGTCCTCAGACTGAGGTGAAGGCTCACCTTCCAACAGGACAACAACCCTAAGCACACAGCCAAGGCAAAGCAGGAGTGGCTTCGGGACAAGTCTCTTAATGTCCTTGAGTGGCCCAGCCAGAGCCCGGATTTGAACCCTATCGAACATCTCTGGAGAGACCTGAAAATAGCTTGGCAGCAACGCTCCACATCCAACC